>NC_080051.1:16052177-16247177 GCF_026212465.1 Amaranthus tricolor | reverse complement strand
GAAGTTTTACATCCCTATTCAGGTAATGTAGTACCTGTCTCATACTAGGCCTTTCATCTTGCTTTGGATGTGAACACAACAATCCTAATTTCAAAACAACCTCCATTTCTTCCGAATTATAATCACCTTCCAATTTCGGATCACTCGTCTCAAGTATCACTCCCCTTTTCCAGCACTCGTAAACCCAATCTACCATCACAAAATCCTCTGCACTACCAAACTCCTGCATACTGTTAGGCCGCCTTCCACAAGCCACCTCGAGTAAGAATACTCCGAATGCAAACACATCCGTTGCAGTTGTAGGTTTCCCAGTGTAGCTTAGCTCTGGTGCTAGGTATCCCAACGTTCCAACCACACGAGTACTTCTAGGATCGCTTTCGTGATCATACAACCTAGCTAGCCCGAAATCACCTAGTCGTGCATTCATATCACCGTCTAATAAAACATTACTTGCTTTAACATCTCGATGTAAAACAACTTGTTCCCACTCTTCGTGAAGATACAAAAGTGCGGATGCAACCCCTTTAACAATCTTGAATCTTTGACACCATGAAAGCTTTGATTCTTTATCCTGGAACAGAAACCTGTCAAGACTACCATTTGGCATGTAATCATAAACTAACAAAAGCTCTCCTTTTCTTCTACAATAACCCAAAAGTTGTACCAAATTTCTATGCCTTAATCTTCTCATTGTTACTACTTCCGCCACAAATTCTTTCATTCCCTGTCTTGAATCATGTGAAACTTTCTTCACAGCGATTTCGGTTTGTAAAGAAGGTAAAACACCCTTATAAACCTTCCCAAAACCCCCAGCACCCAAAAGCTCAGAATCCCTAAAACCCTTAGTTGCTACATAAAGATCTTTGAAAGAAAATCGATGCGAAACATATTCATTCTCCCATGGTTCTTTAAGCTCAGCATACTTCTTCCTCCATAATATAAACCCAATTGCAGCTATAATTTCCAGTAAAACCAATAAAATTACACCCAAAACAATCAATATAACTTTCTGATATCCCTTATGTTTTTTAATCTTGGGAAACACAGGAAGTTTAGCAAGATCAAGATCTTGAGCTTCACCAATCTGACTCCAACTCCAACCCGAAATGTAATGATCAGTATCAACAAGCCCGGTACCAGAAGAAAAACCGATATAATTAGTACCCAAAATCACAGAGGAAAGATTAAGAGAAGTAGACAACAAAGGAATTTTGGGTTTTGGGTGTTGAAGTGGGGCTAATGTTACATTAATCAGCATCTCATCTTGGTTATAATCAATCCAAACCCGAATGGGTGTTCCACTCGAAAGATGTAAGACCGTCTTTTTCGTGCCTTGATCATCTGAATAATAAGCTGCAGAAGCTGAATCAATAGAGTATAGTCCATTTACATCAATACCAACATGGTTACCATCAATATCATGGAAAACAGCATTTTGTACAACGTCAAATTCTACAGCAAAGAGATGATTTGAGCTAATTCCATTGTTGGAAACGTTGAAAATGCCAAGGAATTCAGCAGGGGTAGCATGTTGAAAATTGGTTGTAGGAGATATAACAAAGGCTAAACCATGGCCAGAATGATCAGGCAGAGGTGTAACAATGGCGAAAGTGAAAGAGGTCGAAAAGGATCGAGTTTTGTTGAAATTAATGGGGTTTGGAAAGAAAGCATGCCCACTTCCTTGGAATGAACCATTGGTTAGTTGTAAAAGACCATTTGGGAGGATCTTTGTTAAGCCATCATGATGAAGTTTAGCTCCTTGGAAGCCATTGTAGATGAATTGTTTTTCATCTTGTGCTAAAGTAAGAACAAAAAGAAAGAAGAGAAGATAGAAAATTTGTGGGTATTTACAGGATTCAGCCATTAATGTTTCAGTGTTTTCTCACCTAAAATTTTAAGGCAATTAGTAGAGGAAATAAAATCTTTTTTTAAGTAAAAGAATGGCCATTCATTTGTTTCTTGATGGGGAATTTTTGTGTATAGGATTTTTTTTATTTGTGTCACTTTCTGGTATTTTCTGTGAGACTAAGAGGTCTCGTGTAGATATCATTGAGTAATTCACCTTGTTGGGCAACCTATATGAAACATATATTTAGTCAATAAAGGTAAAACCTTTTTTTTTTTTTTTTTTTTTGAGGGGAAGGTAACAACTTGGTTAAGTCTGAAAGGTAAACAACTTGGCTATATATAATCCTAAAGTTTACACTTTTTCACATTATGTAGAATAATTTATGAAAATTTGCACATAATATTCATAACAACGACTAAAAATACTCTGACATATTATCTAACTTTGTATACCCTCAAGAATTGATATACGTAACCTTGTATATTTGTAACTATTTTTTATTGACTCCAAATATCCAAAATAGACAGTTGAATATAATGTGCATAGTGTTTAAGATTAAGTACTTTAATATTTGGAGTATATAAAGTTAAATAATAGTTTGGGCATTTTTAGTCAAAATAGCAATAGTTGAGCATATTATTTACAAATTTTCCAATAATTTAAAGGGGAAATTAACAAAAATAAATCAACATTTGCTTAATTTTCTGAAAATAAACTTAACAATTGTTTATTTTTAAATAAACAAGTCTATTCGGTATAATTTGAAAAATAAATGGAAATACTATTTATTTGTAATTGCTTGGTTTACAAAGAAGATTAAAAAATGGTTATAAGCAATAGATTAGTTTATTTTTAACAAATATACTTGATAGGAGGATTTATTCAAAAATAAAAATAGGTAGATTAATTTCAAAAAATCAAGAAAAAATAATTGATTTATTATTGACTTTTAATTTTCATAAATTATTATAAATTATTTGGTATTGAGTATTAATGTTTTAATATATAATCTTATAAAAGTTTTTGACAATTCAAGAACATGTTTACTGGTGTTGATAAATTTAGTTTGAATTAAAAATACAAGTAAGCAGTTTCGTATTGATATTTATTAGATAGTTGGACGTATGTTTCTAATAAAAATTTTATATGAAATTCAAAGAAAATAAATAATGTATTGAAAAACTAGACTAATTATTTTTTGTAAAAAAAAAATACTTTTGTGTACAAGAAAACAAGAAGCTCCCTATTAAAAACTTTTCGAAAACTAATAGAGTATTAAATTAATTGTAAAGTAATGGTCTATTGCCATGAACTTGATACCAAATTGACACGAACAAAGACCCAAATTTCAAGTACGTCTAGATGTCTTAGTCCTTTTGCTTAAAAATGTTGTCTCAGTCATCCGCGGACTAGGACTTTCGAAAATTAACTCAACTCGAATATATCTCTGACTCAACTCGAATTAACTGTTTATAAAAATTAGAATTAGAATCTAATGATATTTACATATTACACAAAATAACTAAAATTAACATGATATGAAATATGGTATAATTTGGTAATTCAACTTGAACCTAATCGAAAATAAGTGATTTGGATTGGGATTTTTGATCTAATTAATCAAATGGGTCCACCTGAATCGATATGTTTATTAAATAAGTTGGGTTAACGTAGATACAGCCAATGCTAAATATCTGAAACAAAGACTCTAAACGAGTTACATGGGTCGAAATCTGTTGTCATTTTTATGGTTGTTTTGTGCAAAAGTATTTTTGCGGATCACGAGATTTCAAGACAAAGTTTCTGTTTTGGAAATTACTCAGGTCGTGGCCCGCGACTTTCGCGTTGGTTTTTGCATTGTTCGTTTTATTCAGTTTTGTTAGTTATGCAATAACTACCTACGGTTAATATGGTTATATTAACTGAATTATTGGGATGAATTGATTTAATATCGACATTGATTCGTGAATTGATGTTGCGGTTCATGAAGTGACATATTACTTCATGAATGGTTGTATGCTTTTCTATAAATATAGAAGGCATGTGTAAGTTATTTCTTACATAAGATGTACATGGAATATACTTGTAATTTCTGATTTTTCTTTTTTTTTCTCTAGTACTTTACATAGAGAATTTGCAATCCTTGCTTGTAAATTTCCATTTCTTCTTCCATTTAAGTTTTCTCATGTCGTTTTAAGTTTCTTGTGCTAGGAATTTAGTGTAATTCTTTGTATCTCAGTACATGTTTCCAATTTATATTCTCAAGCACCGTAGTAGGGAGGAAATGATGTTTTAGGAAAGAGCATCTTGCCTAGAATTAATATCAAGTTCACATACAAAATCTTCTTGTTACTATGTTCGATATATGGTGATTCCCGATGATAAAGTTCATGTTTGGTGTATGTAAAGAAAATGTTTGAACTTGTCATATGTTTTGTAACCTATTAAGTTTATGTAACTTTATTTTATATGTTTGATAATAAAATTAAAGTCACATTTACAACAAAATCATGTTAACCTAATATGTTACAAGTCACGTTAAAGTTGCGATTTTCAACCTATTTAACTAAATAGGTTAAATTCGGATTAAAAGATTTCTGACTCATTTATATTTCACCCAAACACAAATTAAACCTGACTAAATCTATTTGAGGAAATATCCAAATTATCATTCAAATCTACACTTCCAACGTGGAGTTACCAACTCCAACAATCAATAAAATAAACTAAATGAAAATTTGACCCTCTAATTCTCTCAACTTAACAACAATACTTAATTACCATATACTCTACAATTATCTGTTCCTGCACGTAAAAATCTTTTTTTTGGCCAAAGTAGACTAACAGAATACCAGGAAAGTAGCAGCAAAAATCAAGTTTATGAACTTTTCTAGAAAAATAGAATATTTTTCAACTGAGATATAATTAGTGGCGAAACTTGAACAAAATGTTAAAAGGGGTAAAATTAACAAAAAAAATTAAATTCAACTAAAATATAGCCAATCATTTCAACCAAAAATCATAATGTAAATTTTGAATCAAAGTAAAGCTCGATGCTCTTTTAGCACTTTAAAATTGTCTATAATCTCATTGACACTATATGTCTTTGCTATTTGTCCTCTAAATGTATACTTCTAAACTATCAGTAAGAAAATCTTCGTCCATTTTATCTCGAAGTCTTGTCTTTACTATCTTCATAACAAATTATTTTATTGTATGAGTTTTCAGTGATTCAAGTAGTTACTTATTCAAACTAATTATCAAATATGGATAAGAAAATTTAATTAAAAATATAAAACAAATTTTTATCCAGTAAATTTAATTTTTGATTTTGTTAATTTCCTCCCAATATTTTTCTTCTTTTTTTGTTTTTTTTTTAATCGTTAAAATATAATAATTTCATTCATAATTTGATAAGCCATTATAACTTATAAAATTTTTTTTATTATTATTTTGTTTCGGTTATTTTCTTCCTTTAATTGTGTTGCTTTTATTTATTGGACTAAAATTATAAAAAAAACATAAAATGACAATTATATATTAAAAAAAAATTTGCCCAAAATCTCAGAGGGGCGAAGCCCCTGCCCACCCCTAACTAAGTTCCGCCTATGGATACAACTAGGGATAGCAATGGCTAGTGGATCCGACTCGGATCCGTGGATCCGTATCCGTTTTACGGATCTGAATCCTAAAAAATGGATGCGTCGGATCCGGATCCGTTTAAATTTCACGGGTCAGGATCCGAATCGGAGAAAAATACCCGGACTCGCGGATCAGGAGGACCCTTTTTATTTTTTTATATATTAAATTTATATAATCTTGCTAAGTTGCTATTCCCATTTCCCTAACACAATGAGTTACTGACTACTGTACTAATCCTATTCCCATTTATGTTGATTTATGTTGAGTTTAGAATTTTGACAAATTGGGAAGATTGGATAACTAAGAACATGAATGATCGACTTTTGTTAATTATATTAAGTTATTTTGGATGAAAGATTATGTATCGGCTATGTTTATTTATGTTACAAACAACTTTAATGTGTTCGTTGGATATTTGTAAGACAATTTTAAGTTGTATAATTTTTTTTAGGTGAGATTGTGAAATTATGGATATTATTATCATTAGTTTATAAATATAGCTTTATTACAATTTCAACACCATGTAAAAATACAAAAAAAAAAAAAGCAAAAACAAGTCAGACCTGTTTTGGACCCGAATCCGATACTTGATCCGCAGTAATTACGAATCTGGATCTGGGTCTTGTAAAACTGAACCCGCGAATCCGAGTCTAGATCTGAATCCTGTTCTTGAAAATGGATCTGGATCCGAGCCCACCTGGACCCGATTCAGATTCGACCCGCTGTCATCCCTAGATTCAACTCTACTATTACATACGCTCTTGTCTAAAAAAAGGAGAAACTATTGTATAAACTTGACTACACCAACTATAAAAGATATTATATAAATATTTTTATTTGACAAAATACAACCAAGGACAATAATCGAAAAATACTAGCTAATATAAGTTTGCTAAATAGTGTGAACCAAATCTACTTTTTGGAGACTTCCACTTAAAGTTTTTCTTTGCAATGATTCCTATGATTAAAAGGCCTATAATTTCTAGAAGTAAAATGAACTTATGTGAAAAGCCTATAATTTGTAGATGAGCTGATGTGAAAAGGAAACAATGCTAAATGTAATCAATTAGTGCATTGAGAAATCGTCTTTTTGAGAAACGTATCTCAAGCTCAACCCATTAAAGATTAATGTCTACTTATCGTATTCTTAATGCCAATTTATATTATCCTTAATGTTATTTTTAATGCCTACTTTTAATATCTTAAATATCTACTTATATCATTTATAATACCTATTTATAATATTTTAAAAATATATAATAAACCGGCCTAATTAAAGAATTTGTGAAATGTAATTTAGTTGGAATATAATAGCTATTCGGTCAAAGTTATGTGGCCTCCATTATTGATGGACGGCTTGAAAAGCAACAAAGGACAATGTGTGATAAATTTCATTCAAGTCATTGCTGAATGAACAGACCTTTTACTTATGCCCTTAATTACGTTTCTTCTCTTGTCCTTTTAACATGTCACACTCCTTCGTTTTCATGTTGAAGCAACAAAACATGAAAGCTTTTTAGTGATCCTTTGTTTTTTAAATTTCAAACAAAATATTGTTAATAAAAAAATATTTTATTTCGCCTTTTTATATTAATACAGACTAATATAGTCATGTATATATACCATACAAAGTACATTATTTAATTTTTCAAATAATGTATGTTATTTAGTCAATTCTAATTATGTACAGTTGTCCTTAATGTTTACTTATATTATCCTTAATATCTACTTATAATATACTTAATGCCCACCTAAAAGTACTTAAAATGCCTACTTACAATATTTTTAATTCTTATCGAAAAACTTAGCCTATTAGCCTACTTATTATATTCTTAATGTCTACTTATAATATCTTTAATGCGTCTTACAATATACTTAATGCCCAAGAGTAAGTACTTGAATACTTACAGTATTCTAAATGCATAATTGCAATATTCTTAATGGCTACCGAAAAACTTGCTCTATATATTCTTTTTTGGGCAAACCCAGTTAGAGATAGTCTCTACCGTCTCTCATAAGAATTTGTGCAATAGAAATTAGTGGCATTTATTTAATGCCATTAAATCTAATATCGTAAAAAGTTAAATTTGTTGTAATGGGTATATTAACTTGATTTTTTATAAAACTATTAATTAATATGAATCTATTATGAGTTCATTTGAGTCCACTTAATCTATAATAAATTCCCACTAATTAATTGGTTTTTTCACCTTTTACCAATTATTTATAATTAGTACTTCCTCCTATTCACTATATGTGTATATTTTTCTTATAAAGTTAAGTCATTTTAAATATCTTATTTTTATTTTGAATGTATTAACTTTACCAATTACACTTGCTAATTTAACATTTCCACACATTTATACCTACTAACTTTATTTTATCCCTATCATATTTAAAAATACTAAATTATTTTTCTTTCACATGTGGTTTCAGTTGATCACTTAAAAAATAATAATAAATACAATAGAATACTTTAAGTGAATATGAGGTAGTAATTAGTAAAGTGTATAAACCTCATCCGATGACCCCTAAAGTATGTATCGATTTTTGATTTTAATTTTTCAATTGAGTCTTACACACTTATGACTTAACCCATCCAGAAGATGATGACGCATCACATAAAACCCCGTACCATATGTTATTAATTGGAGAAGAACATTTTTAACCAAGTATAAAGAACCTTTTAGTCATTTTGTCAATGATATTTGGCATCCAGTTACCCACTCCAACTACCTGTCTTTATAAGCTTCACATGTCCGTGCTACGAAGGAACAATTAAAAGGACTTTTCCACTCATATATGCCGACTATTCATAAAAACTAGCATGTAGCTTCTGCTTCTCATAGATTAATATGCTAAGAAAGCAATCTCACACCATCCCTTATCATCATGTCCGCTCCTTCTTAGGTTTAATTCCCTTCTAATAAATACTACGTCACTTTAAATTAACATTAAAGAGAAAATACAGTATTTTTTTAAAAAAAGATAGATATTTTATACATGACTGTCTATTATTAAGGGTAAAGTGAACTACCGCACAGAGCACTGAATTTTTTAGGGCTCAAAAAACTTATTTTATGTATATGAGTGATACTAATTTTAATTAAATTTAGATATAACTTATACTTTTTGCTAAGTAATATGAGTGATTTGAGATTTTTTTATAAAGTAATTTAAGTATCAACAATATAAAATAAAAGGTGTATTATATTATTCGTTACGCCTTAAGTTTTTAGGAGCCCTTTTTATCTTTTGCTCTAGGGCTCAAAAATGAACGAGATGACCCTGATTTTATAATAAATGAAGATAAATGTTGAATTGTGTTGATGAAATTAAAAGTGAGTCAAAACATATGGATAAAATTGAAGAAATAGTGCGTGAATCTATTTCTAAAAGTGAAATAACGCAAAATAAGTTGAACAACAAAAATAGTAAAGATCAAAATGATACAAAATATTTAGATCCCTAGAATTCTACTGTATAAAGTTAGCTCCAAGTTGTAATTACTTTTAATTAACTCAATGTACAATATTATTTATTTAGACCTTCACATAGTATAAAGAACTTTTAAATTTTTTTCCATCTAGGTTAGTCCATGGCAGATTAGCATCGAACTTCCATGGCTGAAAATAATGAAGAATTTAAGAAAGCGGAATTTAGGGTTAATGAATATTGTTTTGTATTACCCTTTAATTACCATTACAACTCCATTATATACACAAATTAGGAGTTAACTAAGAAAATAATATAACTAGAAAATATATAATTGCCCTAATACATTTGCCTAAAAAAGATAACAAAATCTGAATATCCTCAGAATAATATATTTCCACACTCCCCCTCAAATTAGGTTATAGGGTTTCCGATGCCTAACTTGGATAACGTAGTCTCGAAGGCTTCAGCTGAAACTCCTTTTGTAAGAATGTCAGCTAGCTGATCTTCTGAACTCACGTGTGGAATGCTGATGATTTCCTTCTCCAATTTTTCCTTTTTGAAGTGTCTGTCAACCTCCACATGTTTCATTCGATCATGTTGGACTGGATTTTCTAAGATATAAATAGCTGCTTTATTGTCACAGAATAACTTGCATGCTTCTGTTGGTGGAAAGTCGAGTTCGTATAATAGTTTTCTTAGTCATAGGATCTCTGTTATTCCTTTTGCTACCCCTCTGAACTCTGCTTCTGCACTTGATAATGCGACTACTTTCTGTTTCTTACTCCTCCAAGTAACAAAGTTACCCCCTACAAGGGTGAAGTATCCAGATGTAGATTTCCTACTGTCTCAATCGCTGTCAGCTGGTTCTTCTCCAGGTGTTTTCTGGAGTTTATGATTAGCAACGATTGGTGTTTCTGCTGGTTTACAGTCAAGCATACCTACCTCTGCTAACAGATCTAAGACATATTTCTTTTGATTGATGAAGATTCCCTTCTTGGACCGGAAAACTTCTATACCAATGAAGTACTTCAAGTTCCCCAAATCCTTCATCTCAAACTCCATGAATAATTTCCTTTTGAGCTCTTTTATCTCCCTCTCATTATTCCCAGTTATTACCATATCATCCACATAAATGATTAGACATGTGATCTGACCATCCCCTTTCTTTAGGAACAACGTATGGTCAGAATGGCTTTGTTTATACCCAAATTTCTTCATTGTTGTGGTAAACCTACCGAACCAAGCTCTTGGAGACTGTTTCAAGCCATATAACGCCTTTTTAAGTCTACATCCTTCTTCTGGAGCAAATTCACCTGAAAATCCCGGTGGAGCATGCATATACACCTCTTCTTCGATCTCGCCATGTAGGAATGCGTTCTTTACATCGAACTGGTAGAGAGGCCAATCTTTATTAGCAACAAAGGAGTATGCATCATATAGATTCTCATACAAGGATCTTTATGTAGCAACAAAGGGTTTTAGAGAATCAGAGTTTCTTGGAGTTGGCGGTTTTGGTAAGGTGTACAAGGGTGTATTACCTTCCACAAACACCCAAATTGCCGTGAAACGAATCTTGCATGATTCGAAAAAAGGGATGAAAGAATTTGTCGCGGAGATTTCTAGCATGAGTAGGTTAAGGCATAGGAACTTAGTACAACTATTAGGCTATTGTAGAAGAAAAGGAGAGTCGATTTTAGTATATGACTATATACCTAATGGAAGCCTTGACAAGTTCCTCTTCAACAAGGAAGAAACATCCAATCTAAATTGGTTTTCGAGATTTAAAATCATTAAGGTGTGGCATCTTCTCTTCTATATCTTCATGAAGAATGGGAACAAGTAGTACTTCACCGCGATGTGAAGGCAAGTAATGTGTTATTAGATGCTAATATGAATGTGCGGCTAGGTGATTTCGGCCTTGCTAGACTTTATGATCATAATAATGATCCTCGGACTACTCATGTGGTGGGAACCATTGGATACATTGCACCAGAGGTTAGCATAACACGTAAGCCTTCAACGAGCACTGATGTGTACGCTTTTGGAATGTTCTTACTCGAAGTGTGTTGCGGGAGAAGGCCACTAAGTAATGAGGATGCAGAGGATTTTTTCTTGAGTGATTGGGTTTATCATTGTTGGAAGAGCGGAGACATTCTTAAGACAGTTGATCCAAGAATGGAACAGATTTTCGGGAAATGGAAATCGAGCTCGTGTTGAGATTAGGCCTTATGTGTCTACATCCACGGGCTGAAGCAAGGCCTACAATGAGACAAGTGAACCTGGCCCTGATACCATGATTTCTGGTTTAAACGAATTCTGGTTTAACACCAAGTTTTGGGGTTTATTGTTTCTGTGTTATTATTTCATCTGAAATGGTCACAACATATATACATGAGTTCTAAAGTAACTGTAAAAAAAACTGCTCCTAAACTGCTCCTAATTAATTGCCACATTGCCACACTAACTGCTATACTAGTAAACCGCCATACGTATACAGTAACTGAAATACATAGTCTAACACAAGTGATATAATTTCTGAATGTAAGTGTAACTCTGCCTGATTTACCTTCCGAATATGATATTGTAAGCCATAGTTTAATGAATGAAGGGTGGAGAGCTTGGAGATCGTTGCCATTGAGTGATTTTCCTTCTTCATCAGGAACCGGCTCCATGGGTGTAATGTCTAGCACTAATTCAGTCCTACAATATGGTCGTTGAAAAGTATTCCTAGTTGTTGTGTAGAAGTACCAGGTTTGAGTATGATATTCTTGTAAAATAGTTTTATTAGTGTAATAAAGTGTAAAAACATGAATATGTGCTAACTATTACCTAAACTATGTAAGACATTATAATAATTGTAGTCTATCAAATTGAACAACTAATGCATTGGTATACCAAATTTCCATGTATAACCCTTAAATTTGTAAAATAAAATGTTAACTATAACATCATACATTCAATTAATTTTATTGTATTTTAGCAAAAGACAATTTAATCGTAAGCATGTATTTGTCTTTTTTTCATTGGATAGTATTAATGGAATTTGACTTATTAGCATTTTTGACTTACCATATTTACACGTTTGCATATTTGGAAAAATTTATACATTAATGGATGTAATAAATCAGAATTATTCCAATTACATTGTTATATATAAATGTACAATTTAGAAAATTATACTGAAAAATAGATAAAATAACAAAAATACACTGGTAGAAAATTATACTGCAAAATAAATTACTTTCATTCCAATAATATTGCAATTTATTAAATACTAGAAGTACACAATTGCCCTTCTTTCGAGCAATAGTTGTTAAAAATTTAAATGACATAAATTCATTTAATTAATCATTAAATTCAATCATTTACACTGTTAGACTACCATAATTACAATTTTGAATTTTAGGAAAATTGTCAAAAATATTAAACTATGATAATTATGGAAATAAATAAATTAATGCAAAAAACTTAACCAACTTCAATGAGTGTGTAGGCAATCAAACTATCTTAGCTACCAAATATAATGCAACAAAAATCAATCAATTAAAATTTTTGTCTGATATTTTGTAATTTAATCATTTCTTTATAAAAATAAAAATGTATAAATACTTTCATGTCATAAATTACAATATAAATAGCCTCATATGGCCATTCCAATTGTTTGCTCATACTATTTCTCATCTCTAAACCTTTAGTGTTGTTTATTAATATTTTATAGAATAAGCATGAGTTTAAATTGTATTCAAAAAATTCATAGCAGGGGAACATGGAATATTAATGATTATTAATAAAAGTCAAGGACAAATAGTATCACATGTTGGTATGTTCCTACCTTAGCCTTTTATAGTTATGGACAATTTTACGTCGTTATTTCTAGAGTGACTAGCAGGAAAGGACTAAAAATTCTCATATGCGACAAGGATGGTGAAATATACCATCGTACTGAGTATGTAGTATAAATAGATATATTTAGAAACCTATAAACTCTTGATTAACAACGTATTTTGAGTTTTTTTATATTTAATTCTTTTTCAATTACAATATACATATGTAAATACTTAATTACCCACCTTCATTTAATATTTATATCAGTCTAAAATTTCATTAAAATATTAACGCATTTAAAAATTTGTGCATTACACGGGTTTCTGTACTAGTATATGGTGTTTGTGCGGACTTTGCCCGAAGCGGACAATCATAGAGTCTAATTCCCCATCATTGTTTCTGGGTGTTGCTAAACTTCGCCACCCTTTTCATTTTTTCGCCACCCCCCTCCAAATGAAATTATGAATTTGCCCCTGATTTTTTGAAAATTACAATTTTGCCACTCATTTCAAATTTTTTATTTATAATAATAATAATAATAATAATAATAATAATAAAAACAACAATTATAAAATTAAATAATAATAATTATTATTCAAAAAAAAAAAAAAAAAGTTGAGTCGCCCAAAATTGGGCGACTGGACCATGGTTCAGTCGCCCAGATCTGGGCGACTGAACCATGGTCCAGTCGCCCAATTTTGGGCGACTCAAATTTTTTTTTTTTTTTCTTTTTGGAAAATAATAATAATAATATAAATACTAATAATAATAATTTATAGATTAATGTGGTCTATTAGTTTAGTTGGTTAGAGCGTTGTACTATTAACGTGAAGGTCACAGGTTCGAGACCTGCACAAGCCATTATTTAATAATTATTAATTTTTTATCATATTTATAATAAAAAATTAATAATTATTATAAATAATGGCTTGTGCAGGTCTCGAACCTGTGACCTTCACGTTATTAGTACAACGCTCTAACCAACTGAGCTAATAGACCACATTAATTTATAAATTATTATTATTATTATTATTATTATTATTATTTTCCAAAAAGAAAAAAAAAAAAAAAAATTGAGTCGCCCAAAATTGGGCGACTGGACCATGGTTCAGTCGCCCAATTTTGGGCGACTCAACTTTTTTTTTTTTTTTTGAATAATAATAATAATAATAATAATTATTATTATTATTATTATTATTATTATTATTATTATTAATAAGAAATTTGTAAGGAGTGGCATTTTTGTAATTTTTTAAACTACAGGGACAAATACCTAATTTTAGAAGGAGGTGGCGAAAAAATGAAAAGGGGTGGCGAACTTTAAGGATTGGGTTGTTTTTTTATAAAAGAATTCTCATTTTGGGTAAAAGGGAAACATATTAGATATTACCTTCCATATCGTTTCACGTTCCCAGGCGTACATTAGGGAGAATCTTCCAACCATCTGCGCTCCAAATTTTCAATGAAATTAGTTCCTTGCCTTTCCTTTTTAGTTTCATCAATATTGGATTTTGGCCCATAACCAACCTTTTACATGCCCAGAAATTTTTTCAATACAAAATTTTAAATTAGCAGTTTTCTCATATATTTTTAAAATTTTTTTCTCAAAATTATGGTTTGAATTAAACTGTCATCTCAGATAGCGGTTTGTTAAAAGAAATATACAAAACTATCACTTGAGATAACGGTGTGATCTAAAGAATAAATTAAAAAAAATATTCTATGTACTGTTCTACATGGACGGTATCATGGGAAATAAATTTCCCATTAGCGTAGAGTGGAAAATAAGTTCCCAAAAAACATTATTGAGGGAAAAGATTCACAATCATACTATTTATTGAAAAGATTGTAAAATGATAAATATCATTCTTATAGTAGCCATGCCAAATGGAACGTTTTGATTGGATCTGTATCCTATGTGCCAGAATTTTATCTTACCTTGCGACTTTTTTCAAATCTATTTTTTCTCGCTAAATTAAGCAATTATACATCTTAAATTAAACAATAATGTTGATTGAGATTTTAACATATTAATGATTTATATATTTTTGTTATTGGTCCTTGATGATAATTCATGAGATACTCATTTCAATATAATATTTTGATTTTATCACTCTGTATTAATTAATTTTTGTATATAAATATGGATTGATGTCAGTTATAAATACATTATACAGTTATACACATATCATTACAACATATATTATGTATTTTGATTGTCAATAATTTGTTGTAAATGGGACTTAAAAATAGATAATTTTTGAAAATTTTAAAACGTATCAATTTTTTAAACTTCCTAACTAATTTAAACATGAGTATTATATTCGTCATATTTAAATAAATAATTTTTATCAAACAATGAATAATATTTAAGAAATCAACAATTAGTAAAAAAAATTTATCAATTTTAAAAATTTGTTGCTTAATCATCATCATCATCATCATCATCGTGTATTCCGCCTATCGAAAACTATGATCAGGGTCTGAGGAGAGAAGGACGACGATAACTCATACCCATAAAGGAGAGCGCGGCAAAAGAGTCTCCGACTCGAGAAAGAATAAGAGAACTTTCTCCAACGGATAGGACCGAGTGAGGCTTAAGCTAACTCCGCAAGTCTACATCTTATCACACACGTGTGACCCTTAAACATAAAATAAAGATAATTAAAATGCATATAAATAAAATAAAATAAAGTAAAAATAACAATTAAAAAACTAAAAATGAAAACTCTAAATTAAAGAATTGGAAAATAACATTTGGCGACTTCTTAGAGTTTTCCTAATAAATTAAAGTTAAAATAGGTAAGTATTTTTAGTAAGGCCATAATTAATTGCGTGAAAATTTATTTTCCTCAATAAATTTTAAACTAAATAAGGTAAATATTAAAATATTTCATTACATTAATTCTTTATATCAATATAAAAATCTTTAAGAAATTAACTATTTAAAAAAAATATTTTATACATAAGTAAAAAAATATTTTTCAAAAATATATTTATTTGATTATTAAATGCTGATTGAATTAGTTCAAAATTTAAACCAAATAAATTAGTTTAAATCAAATCAAAATAAGCACAATTCATTCATAAATAATTAGTTTATTTTATTTAATTGAATGTTAGAAGACAATCAAAAATATGTGCTAAAAAACCGTGTATTGCACGAGTTTCTACACTTGTATTATACTAATGCAGACCAATAACGTTTGTTCCGTGGCTATTTTATTTAATAGGCATCCCCGGATATTCAACCTCTATAATTTCAAGCAATTGCCCGTAAAAATCGTCTTTGTTAGCACTGTTGTCAGTAGCTTTGGCGCACACTCCACAATTGTCTACAGATTTATTGGTTGCATGAAGTACTGTGTGGAATCTATAGTCGTTAGTATAACATACATTGTAACTCCGAGCATGTTTCAGTGGTCCTTCAGCCATCTGCTTCAAAATAAGATTGCTCTTTAGGTTATCAAACAATCCTTGTCTGGCCGGTGAAATAAATGAAAACAATATTATAAATTTTAATAACGTAAATATGTTCTACATAAAAGATGTTAAAAGATGAAAAACATACTGATGTTCTTAACGCATATGTAAAATTCTCTTACACAAACGTTTCAATCCTCTTACTTGACCAATTCGGTTCATGTCTTTAAACTGAACTTTTAAACTCAGACACAAATAAATCCATCTCTGGACAGTTCTTTAGCACGAATCTTTGGGCAATCGCGTAATTATTTTCATCCAAAATATATATATATATGCTTTTCCTTTTCCATGAAATTTGATCGGGTGACTAAATATTGACAACACATCAGATCTAACATAGTTGTAACTTTCATCATCATTCCTAAGAAGGTCTCTGACCTTGTATCGGACATGTGACTCAAAGTAGTGGGAAACAAGATGCGATGCTTCCTCGGTTAAATAAACATTGCATATTAAGGCTTAAACGTGAGCTTTATTTTTCATATTAAGTTTCAAATGTGTGAGGTACCTATATAAAAAATTAGATCAACTTTGTAATAAATCAATAAGCTATATGAATATTAATTACATATAATATACCTCTCAAACAGATACATCCATTTGTATTGGATTGGTCCTAAAATCCTTGCCTCATATGCCAAATGGATAGGAAGGTGTTTCATGCTATCAAAGAATGTGGGCGAAAATACAGTCTCTAGTTTGCAGATGGTAACTGGAATATCTTCTTCCATCTTTCTCAAATCCTCCAAACATAGCTTTGTGGTTGTCAAATTTCTAAAATATAAGCTCAACTCGAAAAAAGATCTTCCCAAACCTTTAACAGCAGCAATTCTCTGAATGCAATTGGAATTAATCATTGCATGAAAACATGACATTCGTGACTTTTCATGCTGAACAATTGATGCCTGGCCATATCAATATTCCTTGCCATATTGGACACATAACCATCAGGAAATCTTATGCTTTTCAACCAATGAAGCAAAGCACCAATTTGTTGGCCATTTAATGTATAGGAAGCTTTCGGAATAGACGTACCTATAAATATTCAAAATAACATGTTAAATGAATTATTATTATTAGGTGGTATCAAAATTATAAAGATTTAATAGTGCATGCACCTATAGGATGCAATTTTGAACGTATGCCAAGTTCAAGTAGATCGTGTCTTCCCTTGATGTGATCCTTTGTCTTGTTTGGCACACACATCAACGTGTTGAATATGTCATCAAATACATTATTCTCTATGTGCATGACGTCCAGATTATGTCGAATCATGTTAGTTTTCCTATATGGAAAATCCTAGAGGATGCTCCTCTCCTTATTATGTTTTGGTGCGTCTTTTTCATTGACACTCAAAATCCAAATTGGTCAAATTCACCAAGCAATTTATGTCCAGTCCGAATAATAGATGGATCTCTTTTCTCAACAACACGAGATCTGAAATTTGTTCTATTTCTTCTATAAGGGTGACTTCTATCTAAAAACCTTTTATGATAGTTAAACCAACACATCTTCTTCCTATGTGTGAGGTAAAAGGCTTGTGAATCATCCATACAATTAGGGCAAGCATATCGCCCCGTTGTACTCTACCCAGACAACATCGAATAAGTTGGAAAGTCATTGATTGTCCACATTAAAACTGCTCACAGTTAGAAGATATAAGTCAATGTTGTGCTTTGGATTACTCGGCCCGAGGACAATCACCGTCAAGAACATATATGGCTTCTTCATGCACATCCTCGGTGGAAGATTGTATGGGATGACAATCACAGGCCACAATGAATATTATTGTCCCGAACTTCCAAAGGGGGTAAAACCATCAGATTACATACCAAGCCGCACATTTTGAGTCTCCAATGCAAAATCTGGATGTATGTTGTTGAATGTCAACCACGCTTCAGCATTAGGCGAATGTATCATCTCTCCATCTTTAGTGTAGTGCTCTGCGTGCCACCTCATATAACTAGTTGTTGCCTCTAAAGCATACAATCTTTATAATATGGGGCCAAGAGGAAAACAATGAAATTGTTTGCGTGAAACCTTATCACTATCATCGTTTCTTCTCCACCTAGAAGTTTCACAAATACGATAGTAATTTGCATTCGAATTGTTCCCCCAATATATCATACATCTGTTACGACTACAATCTATCTTCTGAACGAGTAACTCACGATGGTCTGTCTTCAAATTTGTAAGTCGACCAATAGTAGACATCTTGGTGTGATTTTTACAACCTTCAAATAAAGCATTGTTTACAGAATTCAAAATTTCAAAGAACTGTCGACAATGAGGGTTTGGATATTCGTCGACGTGTATTGATGGTTCATTATTTGCCGTTACAACATTAAAGTATAGGGAAGAAACTGATGATAAGTGTCTGGAAATATACTAGCAACTACATCATACACAATCTGTGAGTAAGGATTTAGATTGTTTGACGATTGCTCTCTTACTACCTCTACAACATCAGAATTTGTTCCTACCTCAGTGTTTGATGATACTCCCACTTGGATGTTCTCTTATTTCATTTGGTTCCTTATAACAACAGTTTTTATGCTTTTTACAAGGACATCTAATTTCAGAACTCATGCTATTTCTACAAGCAAAATCTAAAAACTCTTTTAACCCTCTCATAAATCTTAAACTAAACTTTCCATTTTTTCTTCTGTTGTACATTCAACTTTTTATTGCCCAACATTCATTTTTAACACCTATATATAGTATAATAATATAACTATTCAATTGATTATTCAAGTAAATTAATGACAATAAAAATATATATAAAATAATTCATGAAAATAAACACGAATGAATTATGTACTAGAATGAACCTACTAACCTTTGTCAACCCGCTTTGCTTTTGTTTTTGAAATATAACAATGAAAAGATACGTCTCGTATATTTAAACAAAATATGGAGACGATAAGGTGACTAAAATTCCATCGCCATTTTCAAATTCAAATTTCAAAAAAAGTGGACAAAGTTGGCGACGAGGAGGCTACGACGCTGACCCGTCGCCATGAAAAAAAAAATGACCCCAGGAGCGACGAGCTGGCTACCACAACCAGCCGTCGCCATATGCTGATTCATCAAATTTGACTGTTGAAATTTTTTGGTGACGATCTGGTGATGAACTCCAGCCATCGCCCCACTTGGCGACTAGCTCTTCTCGTCGCCCAGCCATCACTCATCACCATAAATTTATAGGCGATGGCTATTGTGTCGCCAATTCGTCGCTTATGATGATGAGTATGTGGCCGTCGTCGTTTCGCCATCGCTATTTTAACACTTATTTTTAGTGCTGGTATATGCCTCGTGATTTCATATGTAGATTGCAGCATGCTATGTAACACCAATCTACTGAATCATGCCCTCTTATGTTCCATTGGTTCAGATGGTAGTAAAGTCCATCAGTTAGATTTTTTTCACCTCAAAATGTGCAAGCTAAGGTTAGATCTACCGCAAGAAAATACTTTAAGCGCAATGCTATTGTAGTGGATTTATCTAAAATTACTTCATTAATTAGTGTCTACATATGGTTGATAAATGTAACCCAACAATTCCGAAATTATTCATTTACACTTTTCCCGTAAGTACATTCAAGATTATCTAATGTTTTCCATGTCTCATTTTAAAAAACTACCTAACATAAACCCAAATTTGCAAATAACTACCTTAACTAAAAAATTTTGCAAAAAACTACCTTACATAATACATTATTTTGCAAAAGAGTACCTTGTAACGGAATTAGGCCTTTGACCGCTTATTTTGACGTTGACCAGCACGTGCCAGTCACGTGTCACCTTCATTAACCTAAATCTCCTTCTTTTCACTTCCCAGCATTCAATCCTGCTTCATCTTCCATTCATTCCTCTTTTCTCCCATTTGCGATAAACCCTAATTCTCTCAAAGATCATCGTTTTCTTCCAATTAATCAGTTATGTCTGCTTCTTCTTCAAGCGAAAACTCTTCCATTGAAAATTGTGCGTGTGGAGTTCCCTTTGCAAGGAGGGTTTCATGGACCAAGGAAAATCCTGGAAGAAGGTTTAATACTTGCGTTTTTTATAATCCTGATACAAAATCGAGGGGTTGCAAAAAGTTTAAATGGGTTGATGAACCTGAAATGGTTGTTTGGCAAAGAAAACTCACTAACAAGCTTGTGGAGGAAAAGCGTCAATTGGCAACCGAAATCAAGATCTTGACATCAAGGATATGTTGCTTGGAACACGAAAATGAACAAGCTCTTTCAGAAATTAAAATGTTGAAGAAGAAATGGTTGAATCAGAGGGAGCTTGGAAATCATATCAAAAGCTTTTTTTTAGGGTTTTTTTTTTGTTTTCTGTTGGTATTTCTTGTATTAATCAAGGGTGCTAACTGATGTTTAGCACCTAGTTAAGCATTATTGTAAGATTGATTTGGATATTGTAACATGATGATTCTGATTGAATGAATGATCTTTTTATTTTTTCCATTTAATTTTCTTTGCAGGTATTGTTCTGTGCTTCCTTTGTTTGATGTGGTGCTGTGTATGTTTGTTGTGGTGCTGTGGTGTTGTGTATGAATGAATGAATGAATGATGTACTGAGTTGTTGAACATTGCTGTGGTGCTGTGTGTGAATTGATTTGCCAAAATTTGCTGTGTGTTTGCTGGTGAACTGATGAACTGATGTGGTTGATGATCTGTTGAACATTGAATACTAAACATGGCTCTCTTCAATTATTGAACATTGTTGGTGATCAGTTCAACATCAACATCAACATTGTTGCATACTAAAATGATCAGTTCTGTTGGTGATGTGTTTGATGATCAGTTCAAAATCATCCTCAAACACAATTCAAACACATTTGCACCACAAGATCAGTTCATTGCTGTTTCAAACACCTTGTTGCACAACATCAACATCAACATTGTTGCATACTAAAATGATCAGTTCTGTTGGTGATGTGTTTGATGATCAGTTCAAAATCATCCTCAAACACAATTCAAACACATTTGCACCACAAGATCAGTTCATTGCTGTTTCAAACACCTTGTTGCACAACATCAACATCAACACCTTGTTTCAAACACATTTTCTGATTATGGCCAATATTGATTCAATTTGTTGATGCACACACATTCTTGATTCAAACACACATTGCTAATGATAAACTTAAATTACTGAACTGATCATTTCAACTTCTATTCAATATTCAATTTTAGTTGAATTACTGATTACTTCAATACATGCTGCACAAACAATCAGTTCAACTTCAAACACACAGTTGCTGCAACAGAAATCAACTTAAATCCACATGATCAGTTCAATTACTATTCAATTACTATTCAATCAACTTAAACAATCAGTTCAATTACACATTGCTGCACATATTTTCTGCATACTCATCTTCTGCATACTGATTCAAAGCACAAAAAGTACTGATTCAAAGCACACTTTGATACTCAGCTTCACTGATACTCTGTATACTCATCTTCAAAATGTGAACTGATTCAAAGCACACTTTGATACTCAGCTTCACTGATACTCTGTATACTCATCTTCAAAATGTGAACTGATTCAAAGCACTTCAGGGTACAGGGTACAACAACATTACTGATTCACACATATATGCCTACTGATTCAAGATAGTGCAAATAATTCAATTACTGATTGCAAGGAACATTACATTAAGTTCAACTGGGTACAGCAATATTAGAGCAACAGTACATTCTGAGTATACATACTTCATTTGCTAAAAAACATTTAATTAAGCTCAACATTACAGGGTACATCCCAGACATAATTCAACATAGTACAAGTCTATATTTGACTATTTTGATCCATTATACATGAAGTAGATGCAGCGTTTTGCGTTTGTTGTTGACCACTGGAGCTAGGCACATCATTGGTTGTAGATTGTTGAGTAGAAGAAGATCCCATTTTAGGCCTTCCACCTTTTGACTTGGTCTTTGTTGGTGGTGGTGGTTTAGGTTGATTTTTGCAGCCCTTTTTGTAGTGACCAACTTCACCGCAATTACCACATCTCCTTTGCTTGAATTCTGTAATAGCCTTCTTTCGTCCTTTACCTTCACCAACTTCCTTCTTTCTTTTCCTCTTGTTAGGCCTTCCAGGCATCTTTCTATATGGTGGAGGAAGTGGTTTGGCTAAAGTGGTTGTTGGCCACATTTTGTGTCCTGGCATACCATAAAACTTTGGACTATACGTTTTTCGATACGTTTCTACGAGATACGCCTCGTGGACAAAGTCTTTGGCATCTAATTTTCTAAGCACAATACAAGCAACGGCATGTTTGCAAGGAATCCCTATAACGTCCCAACTTCCACAATGGCAAGTTCTATTGGCCAAGTTTACAACGTAACAGTCTTCAATATCATCCACCTCAAACTCATAAACATCCACTGGGATTACCCTTAAACCATATATTTCTTTTGCATTTTTTTCAATAATTTTAGTGATAGCTGGCATCAACTCACCTTGAAAGTTACTCAACCCTTCCCTTTTGGCTGCGCTTCGTTGCATTACATATCTCCTAATCCACTCCATTAGGGAAATTATAGGCTTCGCCCTTGCTTCTACTAACACATTGTTGAATGCCTCACAAATATTGTTCAATAACATCCCAGACTTACTCCTACTACAAAAAGCATGCCTAGACCAATGTTTTGCAGGAATAGCAGCTAGATATGCATATGCGTCAATAGAAATATTCTTTATTACATTCATTTCTCTATCAAAATGATTCTGTAACGAAAATTGCTACTAATTAGTTTGACATTAAATTCATTTATGTATCTAAAAGATTCTATAAACATAAATGATTCCATACCTTGTTGTAGGCTCTGGCTGCACTCCAAAAGTGTTGTTTGAACAACTCTCCAGGGAACTTGATCTTGAAGTTCGCCCATATATGCCTACAGCAGAACCTAATTTCGCATTCAGGAACCACTGAGTTCAAAGCTTCGACCAAACCCTGCATTTTACACAAGTTTTTTTAGGGTAAATTCATTAGTTACATTTGAAACAAGAAATGTATTAACAAGAAATTACCTTTTGCCTATCGCTCATGAAGGTGAAAGCTTCACCTTCTGCTTCAACCCAACTACTCGATGCAGTTACCGACCTAAGGTCTTCCACCAGAAGATTTAGAAACCATATCCATGTTTCTACATTTTCAGTTTCAACCACAGCCCATGCAATGGGAAAGATATTATTGTTCCCATCTTTACCAACAGCAGTGAACAAAACCCCAGGGAATTTTCCCTTCAGATGTGCCCCATCAACACCTATAATAGGCCTACAGCCAGCTACAAACCCCTCCTTACACGCTGTCAAGCATATATACATCCTTTGGAACAAAGGTGGGGGTGTGTCTATTCCAATGCATTTAACGATTGCTGTGCTTCCTGGATTAAACGTCCTTATTGCTTCCGCATAATCCCAAACCCTGCTATACTCTTCACTAGCATCACCATATAGCATTTTCATTGCAATTCTTTTAGCCATGTAACACTTAGAATACTTCACTTCACAACCTAACTCTCTATTAACCCGTTTCTTAAATGCCTTTAATTCCCAGGTTGGATTGTCCCTCCAATCATCTATGTATTTCTCAGCTAAATACAAAGCAGTGACTTTCTTATTTTGGTGTTGGTGACCACATGTGTGGTTTGGAAAATAACTCCTTATTTGAACTGTCTCCTCATCTTTCAATTTCACGGCATGAACCTTAAAATAACACTTCTTCTCCTTCCCACAAACACAGTTCACAATTCTACCTTTCAATTTCATGCAATCACATCTGTTGTAGCAATACACACTGATCCTATTTGTACCATTATGCAGGTAATAATAATTGTAACCACATTCAATAGCATGGTACCTTAGTGCTTTTCTAAACACATATGTCGAAGGAAACTTAAGCCCTAAAGACAAATTAATCTTACCCTTGAAATCAATCTCAGGGTTGAATGTAGGATAGCTGCATATACCTTCCTCATCATCAATCAAGGCACTCAAATCATAATCATCAGACTGCGGTTCATCATCATTAAAGTACATGTCTGTGTTGTTTTGCTCATCAACCTCCTTATCTAATATCAACCTAACTTCCTCATCGTCTATAAACACATCATCAAGACCATAAACTACATTTTCCGCAAACAAATCAGAATCATTCTCATATTCATCTTCATTAACACATGTATAATCATCATCACTACTACTATCCTCATCCTCATCAGCATTACCATCTACATTTGCTAAAAACAGCTCAGAACTTTCAATCAAGACATCATCTACCCTTACATTACCCACCTCAGTTGACAACTCACACTGCTTCTTTTTCGAATCAATGGCTTTTTTACGGATTGTCAATTTCTTCATCTTAGCTAATTTTTACGGATTGATATAGCTAATTTTAAGAACCCTAATATAGTATTCAGATACAACAACAAAGAAGCAAATCTAGCTGCAGGAGGAAGCAAATCTAAAAACGAAAAAATTTAAAATTATAACTAAGATGCAACAAAGAAGTACAAAACCATAATTAATTAGTAGTACATACCGGATTTGCTTAGAAATTCCAATGAACTTGATCTTACGAGCTGGATGGGAGCGAATTGGTGAATTGGTGAAAGCTTCAGGAATTTCGAGCTGGAAGAATGGCTGCGAATTTGGGAGAAAGGAGATTTAGGTTAATGAAGGTGACACGTGACTGGCACGTGCTGGTCAACGTCAAAATAAGCGGTCAAAGGCCTAATTCCGTTACAAGGTACTCTTTTGCAAAATAATGTATTATGTAAGGTAGTTTTTTGCAAAATTTTTTAGTTAAGGTAGTTATTTGCAAAGTTGGGTTTATGTTAGGTAGTTTTTTAACATTTTGCCTTTTAATTATGCTACTTACTATCACCCTTTATCATACATTGATGTTCTAATATTTTTTATTCGCATTATTTTTAATAAAAATGTAAAACTGCATTACGCATGCGGTCTCACAACTAGTGATAGAAAAAGGCTACAATATTTTCAATGAGGGTATAACACGTATTTTAAGTCGTTTCTTCATTTGTATATTTTATGATTATTGTTTAAATTTTTTAATTTCTTTTAAAATTGTAACTGGTCATTTAATTGATTAATTTATACTTCCTCCATTTTGAAATACTCGCTACATAATGGTTTTTGCCACTATTCATTGTTCAAGCTTATTTATATATTGCGCCTAATGTATAAGAAAAAATATAGTCAAGTGGGATCTTGTTTAAATCATCTAATCGAATACTTTCACTATATTAACTTTTATAATTTTTTAATGTGTATAGTTTAATATATAAATAATTAAAATAAGACATTGGATTGCATAAGAAGTAAAAATATAGCAAGTATAGTGGAACGAAGGGAGTATGTAATTGATTAATATAAGGTTTGAATTGACACTTTAGCATGGAAATTAAAGACTTTAAAATATTTGATCTATTTAAGGTCATAAACTTGTAAGTAGAAGTTAATCATTTTAATGTCAAAATTAATCACTTTTATGTCAAAATTGAAACTTTTTATTTTAATTGATCTATTTAAGGTTTACTTTAAGTTGAAATTAATCACTTTAATATTAGTGTTGATACCTTTAAAGTCATAATTAATTTTTTATTTTTGAATTTGGGATCACATTTTTTAATTTTTGGCTTTTAATCCATTTTTTTATTTTTAGCTGTTAGGCGAACCCAATTATATACTATAGGCAGTCTTACCAAAAATTTTTTTACGTTCAAAATTTATAGCTTCTTAAAGTCCAGATATAAACAAATATAAATCTTCCAAAACTTATTAATAAGTCTGAGTTTAAATCTGGTGAGAATAAATCCAGATCCGGACATGAGTTATAACCATCCAACCATGAATATGTCTCCGTCAATTGATGCTTTATAAGCGTTCAACCCATTGCAAATCTGGGTACTACTTTTTCTAATACACTTATCAGAACCCTATTTTTGTTGCTCAAAAGCCTTGTTATTATAAGGGAACGAAAATTGCTCTGTGTATTTGATTTACAAATTTATAAATTTAAATTTACCCTTTTTTTAACTAAAAATAGTTAAAAATCATAGTAAAAGTATAATCTAAGATTAACTGTTATTCTTTTGAATAGTACTTCAATACAATTATTATTTTGAGTAGCACTTCAATAAAATTTACCATACAAAGATTTTATTTTAATAAATAAACATTTATAATAATAATAATAATAATAATAATAATAATAATAATAATAATAATAATAATAAATAAAAAAATTAAGTATAATAATAAAAATAATAAATAAATAAATAAATTTGTAATAATAATAATAATAATAATAATAATAATAATAATAATAAAATATTAATGTGTTTAAAAGACTGAAAATTAAAGATGAGTAAACCTTTTTTTCCGGACATATAAAGACCAAGATATACAATACAAAAGCCCTAAACAGGGGTTTTTGTAATTAGAAGAGGTAAACTTGAAATGAGGAAATGAAGAAACCCATTTAAATAGCCGTCGGAAGTAATTTGTACCGTTGAATAATTCATCTCCGATCTACTATAACATAATTTTCTCTGGGCTTTTGTGTGTTACGGGATTTTCTCATTTAGTTATAGACTTTTTCTTTATTTTTTTTTTACTGAAATTGGGTATAAATTGAACGTGAGAAGTGGGGTTTTATTTTTCTCATCCGACCATTAAACCCTAAAATTTTTTCTATTGCCCACCTTTTTATTATAATTTTAATTAATTATGAATAAAAACTTAATTGGTGTTTTTGAATTTAGATTCTTGATCACTTATAGTAATTTGTTTTTAGGAATTTGAGTGTTTAGGGAATTTGGGTAGTTTAATTAAAGCTACATTTGGGCTGTTTAATTAAAGGTTTGATAAGATATAGAAGTATTACGGTATTTGAAAGCTTAGAATTTTGATATATTATATTAGGGTTTTTGGATTTGGTGTAATTTGAGGGTGTGCTGTTAATTCTTGAGTGTGATAATGACTAAAATGGGATTGTGGCCGATAAGTTGCGGGATTAATGAGGGTTCATTCAGGAATGAATTAGAAATGGTGCCCCTTGAATGGAGGCGGCAGCAAGAGCCACCCAGTGACATTGAGAGTGAGCTTAATAATTATAGAATTGGCTCAGACCCTCCGACTATCGATGGATCGTTGAGTGCAGTTGATGGGGTTTTAGGGAACCCTAATGCTTTTACTGAATTTGCAAGCAATAACAATAATCACCATACTGCAATGTCTGAGCAAGAGCTTAGGTCTGATCCTGGTGATTTGTCATATTATCATTCGGACATTAGCTTAAATCGTAGGTCTGTACAAGGGTGGCACGGTACGAACTCGGTGTTAGGGGGAATTGGGGATAATAGAAGAGTGAGTGAGGTTGAGAATGGATCTGGTAGGTGGTTTAGTTCGAATAAAGAAGTGTCGGAGGCTGAGCCAGAGAAGGTCCAGGGATCAGTTGATTGGGTTAAGGATGGATTACCTGGGCTGCAGGGTTTTAGGCTTGCTGATTTGCGGAACGATCTTGCTGGAACTTTTCAGGTCTTAACATGGTGCTGTTTGTGTTGTGTTTGATTCTTGTTTATTGCATATTTTTTTAAGTATTTTGTACTGAATTTGTTGAATTTCTCGTAGTTGTTGACTAGTTAAAATGACTTTTCATGATTAGGTTAATTTTCTACATTCTTGTGTTTTTTCGGTGTATACTTTAAAGCTTGTTTGAACGCTTTATGTACATTCCGACCATTGTAGTTGTCTCCTTTGGTCTCGTACATTTTTGGGCCCCATAACAAAAGATAAAGAGAGTTTCTAAAAACTTAAGGCATAATGAATAATATAATATACTTTTTGATTTTTATTGTTGATGTTTAAACTAATTTATAAAAAAAGCACTAATAACTCATACTCCCTCCTATGCATTGAATCAGGGACATATCTTTTTTTCTTATTTTTTTTTATCCTTTTATCTTTACTACAACACATGGGGTGTTTGATTCTTAGCTTGTTGCTTAGCTTTTTGGTTTGCTTTTGGCTTTTAACTTGTTGGTTGGTCAAACAGCTAAAAAAATGTTGGGTAAACGGCTTTTAAAACAGTTGAAAAGCTAGCTTTTAAGCCAAAAATGAAAAACTGCTCCAACTATCTTTTTTAGTTGGCTTTTGGCTTGTTGGCCAATTTTTTCTCTAATAAACAGCCAAGAACCAATACTCAAATTTACCAAACATCTTTCCAAACAGCTAGCTTTTTCAGCTAGCTTAAATGCCAATAAAAACAACCAACATTTGATTAAACAAGCCAACTAAAAAAAGCCAACAGCCAATTGCCAAACACACTCATAAATACCAATGTCGTTTTCCACTCACTTTTAAGTGGTTCCGCACCCCTCTTAGTTTTTGGTGCAAAAGGGAAATGTCTCTAAATCATTGAATAGGAGGAAGTATTATTTAGCAAAAGATGCAAGTTAAATCTAAATGTAATTCAATTTAATATAGTTACATATATAAAAATAAGTTTTTTGGGCCCCAACACATGTGGATTCACTCTGGTTTGATTGTGAACTGTAGGTGAGAAATGAGAGTTGCACCATACTGGTTTTCTTTGTTAATGAACAAAGTGGCCCTCCAACTATAATTTACTTGAATTGGTGCATTAGTTTAGTATTGAAAGTGGAGAATCAGTCTTTTTTAATTTACAGTTTTAGTTTTCTTTTATAGATAATTGAATATGTTCATGATCTTTGGCTCACTCTTAATGTTGAACTTATCTGTGTGCTTCCGAAGCAAACTCATATCTCTTATAGCTTTGAGAATTTCCTTCGTTTCTTCTTTTTCTTAATAGAAATTCTTGTTATCAATTCACGCTTTTGTTAATTTATTATGACAGAGTGACGTAGGTCGTTCTGGTCCTCCCCCAAGACATACCTCTTGTCTTGCGAGCCACAGCGCTTTTGATGAAAACGCAGATAAAATAGGTCCATCTGAAGCAATAATGTCTTTATATATACAGCGTTCTTTGGCCTCTCAGAATGTTGCCTCACCTGCTTCCTTTACGCATGCTTCTGTATTGGGTGCATCATTGTCAAGAAGCACCCCATCAGAAATGAACGACTCTTCTGATCTGGTAGCTGCTATGTCTGACATGAATCTCCAGACCAACTTTAATGTTGACTATGAAAATCATTTTCCATCTCAGATTGAACAACAAAATTCCACTGTTGTTAACTTTGCCTTAAATATGCCAAGTGGCCATGATTTTGTTAAGCAATATCCATGTATGATGAAATCAGAATCAAGTTATTTTCTTAAGCCTAGAAGAAATATGGGTGGCTCGGATCTGAGGAGCCCCCAGGTTGAGTGTCCGAAATCTGGTTTTAGCCATGGTGTTCCGTATTCTAATGGAATGTCTCCATCATCTATTAATGGATCCAGTTTATTCTTTAATGATGCTCATGTTGAAGGAAGCAGCTCATCGTCTGATGGATTTTCTCTGAATTCATTTTCCCAGAATTCACCTGCGCCATATATGATGGGAAGCCAGCTTGAATACTTCAATTTGTCTCCGCAGCAGGAAAATGTTGCTGCTGCTTCAGCTATGGGTCTCCATGGGCTCGATTCAAGAGTTTCGGCTAGTTCTTTGCCTTTTGGAAATAATTATACAGCTTCTCCCATATCTGGCCGGTTAGGAAATCAAATGTCGGGAGATGCTTTACAGCCTACTCATGCAGACGCAATGGATCTACGACATCTTAGACGAAATGCTACACATGTCACTGGTTTGATAGACTCCATTCCTGAGTATAATTATATGGAGCTATTTCAAAAGACGCACCCTGGATATGGGATCTCCCCAAAAAAATCACGATCTAGTGCTTTTTTGAGTAACGAATTACGCTGTTCTAATCAGGGTTGCTATTGCTATCATGCATATGGGGTTGGCAATGGCATGGAATATGCTAGAAGTCCATTGACAAGTCATATAACTCCAAATTCCCATGCTGGACTACGTTATCCAATAAGGCACAACGAGCTTGGTACACGTTATTCATTGAAAAGTTTTGGATCATCTTTGTTGGAGGAGTTTAAGATCAATAAGAAAAACTTTTCTGAACTTTCAGAAATTGCTGGCTATATTGTTGATTTCAGGTATGTGACTGATTGTCTTCTTCTGGTTTCTAGTCTCTGAATCAGATTTCTAACAATTGTCTTATGCTAACAGTTCCGATCAATTTGGGAGCCGTTTCATTCAGCAAAAACTCGAAACTGCTTCAACCGAAGAGAAAATTATGGTTTATGCAGAAATTGTGCCTCATGCTCTTGAGCTAATGAATAATGTGTTTGGGAATTATGTGATTCAGAAGGTAATGACAGCTATTTTAATGCCATATTTGTTTTATGAAACTTGTAAAGTGATTATTAATGATATATATAAGTAAGCACTATTTAGCTGTATCAATATATATAATTTGTTGTTACTTTGATCAGATTTTGGAGCATGGAATGGATACTCAAAGAAGAGAACTTGCTAGCATGCTTTATGGTCGTGTGTTGGCCCTTAGCCAGACAACATATGGTTGCCGTGTTATCCAGAAGGTATACTTGACTTTCTGCCATGATCTCTATATTCGTCTTTACTGATTATGTCCCTTCCAATGTCACACGATTAGCGATTCGATTTGATTCGTTGTACGGATTCGGATTCGCGATTCGCTAGTTGACATATATGTTGTTTATTCGCTTAGGTTGTTTGGTTTGATTTTTAGGTAGATGCTTCGTGCATTTTATTATTGTTCTATATTTGATTTATTTCAATATGAATTTTATTAAAATCAAAATTTTATAATTTTTAACTAAACACAATTTAAGATATTTACGATTGAATATGTATAATAATAATAATAATAGGAAGTTAATAATAAATATAAGGGGAATATTACATCTTGTCAACTACAGTTTTAATATAATATTCTCTCCTATTCATCCTAATTATCCCATTTGACTTTTCACATTTTTTCTTTTAATATCTTAAATTATTCTTAATTAAAAATTATAAAAAGTTGATATTAATAATCTTTGTATTGAGACGAATCAAACAAGATCCTATATGACTATGTTTTAACTTATAGATTAAGAGTAAAATACAAATTAAAAGTGATAAGTGAATAGTGCTAAAAATCAAATGAGACATTTAGGCCGAATAGGAGGTAGTATAAGAATATTTAAAGTACCTTCACTCTTTTTACACAGCACATATTCAAAGTACTTTCACTCTTTTTACACGGCACGTAATAAGAGTTTTACTCTTTTTCTTCAATTTTTTTTCATCTTTCTATAAGATTTTGATGCAAAGCCCACTACACGTAAGATCAATGAATTATGAACTAGGTGATGCAAAGCCCACAACAAGTGGCAGATGTCTCGGTGCATCTCCATGTGTTTTGCGTCTTGTGCGCCTCGATGTGATTTACGACCTTGTGCACGTCCCGTGTGCCTCCTCGTCGGGTTGGGTGATTATCCTAATATTGTATGTTTGAAAAAGAAATAAAACTTTAAACCCTAATTCACTTAAATATAAAGTTCGAGAAGCTGTTGCTTTCCAAAGTTTCTCTTTTTCTTGTTCCACTCCCTGTGCAGAATTTTCAACAATGGTGAAGGACTACAATGATTTTTTGTTTTCCAATGTTTTGGGTGGACAGGCTATTGAAATAGCTGATTTGGATCAGAAGATTAAAATAATTCAGGAGCTTGATGGTTATATAATGCAATGTGTGCATGATCAAAATGGGAACCATGTTATCCAGAAATGTATTAGATGTGTTCCAGAAAAGCATATTCAGTTTATAGTTGAATCATTTTTTGATCAAGTTGCTCTTCTTTCAACCCATCCATACGGGTGTCGAGTGATTCAGGTTAATTTGCTGGCTGCTCTATTTATTGTACATGCTAGATTTAGTGTTTTTAATAACTTCAATATTAAATATATATATTTTTTTTATCATGATAGAGGGTTCTTGTGCACTGTAAAGATCCACGGACGCAACGCAAAGTTATGGAAGAGATTCTGGTTTCAGTTAGCATGTTGGCACAAGATCTATATGGAAATTATGTGGTTCAGGTATGTTGTTATCATTAATCTTATTTGTATTTGGAGTATTTAATTATTACCAGTTTCAAATTCATTAACTCTAAATAGTTATAATCATGGGTCCAGGACCCTGTTAGATCCACCCCGAACGCGCCTTTTTTTTTAGGGTATGGGTCTTATTTTTCGAGATCCATTAAATCGGGGTCGGATCTGAATCCAAAAGATAATTAACGGGTCTGGGTTATTATTATTAAATAGTCTGCCCCTTTTCATTTCATATACTTCATATACTTAAAAGTAGCATCCAATTATATTATACAAACAAGCAGAAAGTAACATCAGGAAAGGTCAGTTCATCAATAGGAAAGATAAAGTATTTTGATTTTTGATACACTACTTGGACATAAGTCAAATAAAGTGATACAAAGTAATATCTCAACATGTTTCAAAAAAAAAAAAAAAAGAACATCAACCAGAATTGAACCAGATCTTGAAATTTTTTATGGCATGCATATTCAGTGAAGCATACTTTTATAATGTAATAACTCAAATGTCAGATTTAAGAATTCGTCCTTACACTTTTTTCCTTAAAGAAAGTTTCGCAATAAGCTCAGATATATTCAAATTTGACAAGTTAAAGAGATTCTTTTTTTAAACCCTTTAAAGACCCTAGATGCACCTGGTGAATGTTAAAAAAAATTTCGTCCTTGGTGCGTCTTACGCCTAGACGCATTTTTATATAGCCAAGGGTTTACTTATATAATAACTCAAAAAAATGGATTAGTTTAAAGTCAAAAATTTAGGTCTTATCAAGATATGGTCCCGAAGTTATAAGGTCTTAATTCTAAAGTAAATGGAAGAAATGTATAGATAAGATGAACAAAGAGAATTAGCCTGGGATGATATTAGTAGTGAATGTTACAAAATCAAAGAGAAGACCCAAAGTGAAAAGCTTCGTAAAATTATATAGACCTTGAATGTATAACTTCTCTAATATGGTGAATGTCATCTAACCTCTTTTGAGCAGCATGTAATAGAACATGGAAAGCCACATGAACGGTCAGCAGTTATCAAGGAATTGGCCAGAGAGATAGTTGAAATGAGTCAGCAGAAGTACGCATCCAATGTTGTTGAGAAATGTCTCTATTATGGCAATGCAGAAGAACGGGAAATTCTGGTAAATGAGATGCTTGTCTACACCGAAGATTATGATCCTCTTCAGGTTTGTTAAATCTGTTATATCATTCAATTTGTTTTATGTAGTGCTACCTTAAACCATTTCGTTGAGCACCAGATATGTTAGAATTTTCCTTGGGCTATATTTTTTTTAGTGGGGGGATAGAAATATACTCTCTCCTCTTCATTATAAGTGTTTCATTTACTTTATGAACTTTATCTTATGCGCTTATTTAATCCTTAATATATGTAATTATGCATAATTAAAAATTATAAAAAGTTGATATTAATAAACTTTACATTAAAACGAATCAAATAAGATCCCACATGACTATGTTTTAACTTATAAATCAATAATAAAATAACAGTTAAAAAGTGATATAAAAATAGTGTCTCAAAAAGTAAACAGAAAATCTAAGATGAATAGGAGGGAGTAGGGATGGGCATGGGTCTTGGACCCTTCTGGACCCGACCCGACCCTAATTTTAAGGGTCTGTGTCCACCTATTTTTGAACCCTATGTATCCGGGTCGGATTTGAGTCCATAACCTTAGGGTCTGGGTCTACACGTTTGAGACCCAGATCCGACCCATGAATCCATTTACATCTTTTTAAAAAAATTATATATTAGCTATCATGTGTATTGAATTATTTGATTTGAAATTTTGTCATTTCTAAACAATACGTAATTTTGAACTTTGTTGGTTCATGTAATTTAAAATGTGGTTGTTGTATCTATGCTCAAAAATTTAAAGACTTTATAAATATTTCGCTATAAGAACTTGAATGTTGGAAAACTTCATACATTTATTCTTTCAATTAGTATAAAGTATTAGAAGATTCTCGTTAATCGAAACGTTTAATTAATTCCATGCGAATGGTCGAAATTGTACTTCATAATATAATTTTAAAAAATTTTAAGGAAAATAAAATAAAATTGTTTTGGACCCAGATCCAGACCCTAAACCCGTCAGACCCTAAGGATCTGAGTCTGGGTTTAAAATTTTCAGACCCTACGGATTTGGGTCCGGATCTGGGTCCAATAAAAAATTTAGGGTCTGAATCTGGATCTAGTTGGACCCAACCCAGATCCGACCCACACTCATCCCTAGAAGGGAGTATAATGTAATAAAGGAAACCTTGTAATTTATAAGTAAATAAATTTCAAAGGAAAATATAGTGTAGGTACTATATAATTTGGCAGAAACTCTATGTAAATCTAACAAGAAAGTTTGACTCAAAATACAAAAATTAACTAGAAGAATAGTGAGTCTAAACTAAAAATGTGAACATGAAAATTAAATTTTAAAAAATTAGGAAAACCAGTCAAATAGTTAGGCTTGTCTGTTTGAGTTATTGTGATGTTTAACCCGCTTTTAATCGGTTTTTTTGGTTTAAAATTTTTGGTTATGTATAGATCAGTTAATTTTTGGTTGAGATTTGGTCAATTTTGGGTCGGATATTTGATCTCTATATTCTTCTTCACTCCTCTATCGGATGGCATGTTAACTAAAGGGAAAGGAAAACAAGAGAAGGGAAAGGAAGGAAAGCTATTGATAATGATAAAAAAAAAAAAAGCCTACCTTGTTTAAGAGGGAAAGGAAGAGGAAGAGAAAATCTTATTTCTTTCTATCGTTTCACTTCTAAGGAGATTTGATCATTAATAAATTCAAGGGAACTAATTGCTTCAAATTACATTCCCTCCAAATTTTTAGCATAAAAAAGGAAATTGTATCCCTCCACATTCGTTCCTTTTCTTTTCTTCCAATACCTTCAATCCAAACAAAGTGTAAGAGTGCAATTAGACTATTAACGTCTGTTTCAGGCTCTATAACTAAATTGTTTTGCTATAAGGCGTAGTGAACATCTGGGCTTATCATGTTTGATTTGTTCTTAGTCTAAAGAAACTAGTCATTACATGCATTGTTCCTCACTTTTGAATCTTTGTTTATTGTGCATGTACACAATTATTTTGTTTGCAAATTGATTGCATTTTCTTATATAAAAGAAGGATACATTTTCCTCAACATGAACTTTGCCACAATGTTGCTATAAGTTTTGTTATTATTGTCTTTCCTTGCTATTTTAGGTGATGATGAAGGACCAATTCGCAAATTATGTTGTACAGAAGGCGTTAGATGTTTGCAGTGATCAGCAGATGAAGTGCATCGTGTCACGATGTGTTGCTTCTTTGAATGTGTTGAAGAAATACACTTATGGGAAACATATTGTTTCAAGAGTTGAAAAGCTTATTGCTACAGGAGGTACAAATTATAGTCTCCGTTTACGTTTTTGGATTCTACGCAGAATTTGCATCCATTGCTTTACCTGTTTGATTATTTTATTTATTATCACTTTTTTCTATTTTTTTACTCAATCAACCTTTTCTATTATTATTATTTTTATTTTTGACTTTTTATTAGTTTAACGAGTAATGCTTTATGCTATATTTAGGTTTTTGAAAAATTTACGTTTAAATAAATAATTACAAAAAATGTTAAATAGGCATAATATAGGGTTAGGCCTGTTGTGGTTCGGCATATTTTCCCAAATGCTGCAGGCTTGCCTATCATGATTTACGATAATTTGTAATATTGACAAATCACCCTTATGGGGATGAATTTGATATGTTAAGATTTTTAGGATTTTAATTTATCTTTTTTTATTTTATTTACTTTATTAGTATTTGTTTTGTCTATTTTATAGTGATTACAAATCACAGTAATTGATTACGAATTTTTAGTTTATCTCCATTGAGACCGAGTATTACCAAGTCTAGTACAAGTTGATAGCAAAATGCACAAGCTCTAAAATTCGTGTGCTTTCTTCATTCTTACGATCTCAAACTGACAAGTGCTTTCCTTTTGTTTGCAGAAAGGAGAATTGTTGGGCAGAATTGAGAGCGTGCATAGGTGGTATAGGAAAAATCAAAGTTTGTACAGCTAATGGAAGCCATTACACTTATTCTTTGTCTACTTAAGATCTATAGGTAACGGGACTAGGTTAGGGAACCTACGAATAAAAGTTCTGTTTTGCATTTTAGGAAATTCGTACATTTTTAGTATTTAGGGCTATACATTTGAATCAACAAAGCTGTGCTGATATTTCACCGTAAGGGCTGGCCAAAGTGATGTTCTAAACCCTTGGAGATCTAATACCCCTCTCATTCTTCAAGATAAGCGAACAATCTGTTTCATTATTCAGCTTTTACTTCTACATTTCTTCATCAATTTGTCTTCGTCATCTGTATTTATAATCTTCAAATCTATATAGGAGTTCACTCTCAATCTCTTCAACATTTCTTTCTGATCTCCCATTGATTTGTTCTTCATGGCTTCTGCATTTCGACGATGGTAATGAAGATCCTGTTGTTGTCAAGAAGATTGTTAAGTGCAAGTTACTATTTTTTTTATAATTTCCTTTTTTTTTGTTGATGGCTTCAGCTTTTTTTTTCTTTGTTGTTGATTGTTACGTGAATTTGTTTTTTATTGGGATGGTATGCTATCTATTTGTGTCTGAAATTTAAATTGTTATTATTTTTTTATTGTGTTTAAATTTTGAAAATTAAATGTTAAAATTGAATTACAATTTACAAGGTTATAGTTGCTTACTGTATTCATTTTTGTTATCTAAAAAGAATTTTCACTTAGATATAATCCTTTGTCTTTTATTTAGAATAGTGACTAGTTCAAGTTTAAGTTTGATATAAAGTATTTTAGTTTATCAAATACTTTTATGCAAAACAGAGTAGTTTTGATTGATCAGATTAGCTCATACCTTAAAAATTAACTATTTGAGTTATGATAATAAATAATTTTAAGCAGTAACTAATCACTTTAACAATATAAAACCTTAAAATTAAGGCAATAGTAATTATTTAAGGCCATTGTATAAAACCTTAAAATTAATATTTATTAGAAGTAGGTGATTACTTTTACAATCTGAGTCATCACAGGTTATTAAGGCTATAAGTAATCATTATAAGGTTTTTAAATACAACCTTAAAATGAGTGCTTATAAACAATAGCTAATCATTTTAACAATATTAGTCATTATTTTAAGGTTATGAGTTAAGATCATCACATACAAATTTAAAATGAATACCTTATAAGCAGTATCTGAAGTCATCACTTTAAGGTTATAAATTATTTCACTAAAGCTATAAGTGATCCCTTTAAACTCATTACATATAAACTTATAAGTAGTAGGTAATCACTTTTGTTATGGGATCAAATAAATAAACCCGTAATTTATTTAGTCAAACCCTAACCACCCAACTCGGTCCAATAACTTCTTAAAATAACTACCTATTACTCACCATAATCTACCACTCACCCATCATCCCCATGATTCCCACATTTATTCACCATTTAACCTCCATTCTACCATGATAAATACATGTCGCGTACATCATTTGTACGGGATTAAGCTTTTATATTGCTATCGTTACATCACAATAAATATTCACCCTCCTACGTACAATCTATACTGAATCAAATATTCCTTCAATTGATCTGAACTCATCCTACAATCCGTTAATCTTGTATTCATTCATTATCATATATTCATTACTTTCTGTCTCCCGATCTGACTTGAGCGTCGGAAGGGTTTTCCGGGAAATCACCCCCCGGACAAGGCTAACGTTGTATTGCAGGATTTGAGGTCTCATCAACGGAAGGATCATAAACACTTTCAGCATATTGATAGTTGTATCCGATTACACCTATCTCCAGGTATTTTAAGTGTCTTTTGCACTTCCTCGTTTCATTACCGAAACAGTTTGGCGCCGTCTGTGGGGACTGAACGAAAAGTCATGGCTTCCAAAAGAAATCCAACACAAACCGCTACCGTGCATAGCACAGATACAGACACTTCAGCGGGTCACGCTAACAATCAAGCCGTGACTCGCCGTGATCTGGACATGCTAGCACGAAACCTCACTGCCGCCTTTTCCGAACAACTCCGCAGATACCCAATTTTATGGCGTATAACTATCTCATCATTTTTTCTTTAGTGGGTATAAGTCAGGAACTGTAATGGAGTAATGTTTGGGAGTATTTGCTATATCTTTTGCTGGTTGGATCTATAAAAAAAAAACGTCCAAATTAATATTTGGATCGTCCTTTGAAATCTTCTTGCATCACAAGCTAATGAAGTGAAATAACCGTCTTGGGGTATTATTACATTTTTAATATACATTAAAACTTTATTAAAGTTCAGCTATTATTCTTTATATTCATAGTAACATTATTAGGGCTGAAAGTTATTAGATTTTTCATTGCAAGATCAGGATTCATATTCAACTCAATCAATTGAGTTAACAATCCAATAGAGAAGAAGCTTAATCCAACTTCTTTTATACTGAGAATTGGATGCAATTATTAATTCCTATCAGTAATTAATTCCCATTAACATGTACTTTCCAATCATGATTATATTTTGTATATCACCAAATTCATTCGGCTATCACCACTCAACAAACCAAATCATCAGATTTCCTTTCAGCTTACGGACCCGGTCCGGTCTTGCCTAAACCCGGTCGGGTCCTGCGATTTCTGCTTTCTGGAAACTCTCAACATACGGACCCGGTCCGGTCTTCCAGAAATCTGGTCCTGCTTTAATAACCGTTTTTCCGCACGGTTTTTATTTTATGATGAGGAATGTAACAAGCAAAAAAAGAAAACATTTTTTTTTTCTCTGTTTTTAGATACTATTAACTCTTCACTTTTGGGAGAAAAACTTGATCGAGAATATTTGGGCCAAATCATTTCAAGTGTTTGTCATTATTCAAGGATATAAAGTTGGATCTTATTGCTCTTATTTATCAATGTATACCGTTTCAATGTTGAGTTCAGTTTGATGCACCTTCTAAAGGGTTATTAGATCCGTATAACGTTTCCAAACCAACTTCAATCGACTAAAAATTTCAGTCCTAATGTTGAAGTTCGGTTTGATGCACATTCTAAAGGATTAGATGACCCATAGAACGTTTCCAAACTAGCTTAAACTAAGTGGTTTCGGTCTAAAGGACCATCATCTTATCTTTACTGTGCCGTATGTGAATATTTCCTTAATTTTTCTCGGCACCCATTATTTTTGGGGATTCGAAAATTATTTGTTAATGATGAAGATTTAATTTGAAGATCATTTTGCTATGAGGAAAAGAAGGTTCCCACTCGTGTGTGACCGTCTAATTATGTGATATATTATATCCAGCTCTTTAATTTCACCATTTTTTGTCAACTCCAGCTATGTGACCGTCTAATTAATAAGCTATATATCATAAGCGATTCGGATGCGATGAGTCATTCTGTACCATCGAATAGCCGGATTCTCTTGTCTAAGGTTATTATACAAGTTTTGTCTTTTGCCGTATCATCAATTTGTCCGAAATATTAAAAAATCGGACCCCCCCCCCCCCCCCCCCCCAAGGGCCTCCAATAATTTCGCAAAATTGTCTAAGTATTGAAAGTAGCCGAGTTATGCTACATCCGAATCATCGAAGACCCAGTTGAGTAATTGTCATGACGTATTATCATAAAGTCGGACCCAAATTTGGTTTGATGCACCTTCTAAAGGGTTATTAGATCCATAGAACGTTTCCAAACCAACTTCAACTGACCAAAAAATTCAGCCTCATTGTTGAAGTTCGGTTTGATGCACTATCTAAATGATTAGATGACCCGTAGAACGTTTCCGAACTAGCTTCAGCTACGTGATTTCAATCTGAAAAAATTACTCCAAATATTTCCCAATTCAATGTATTGGCTGAATCCGAATATGATCCGACGGTGGTTCAATCTGAGGTGACTCGATGCATGGAGAAAAATCATCATCCTCGCCTTCTAATGAAATGCTACATAAAGGATGCAAATCTTTGATTAGTATTGCCAAGTGAAGAATATAATATATTAATCTGATGATGATCATACAGTTACTCTTGCTTTTATTTATCAACACATATCGGGTGTTTTATATTTGTTATATTCATGGGTCAACATGAAAAGTGATGAAGTATGATATTGACTCATTGGAAGAATATTATATTATTTCTGCATGGGAATTCAATACTTCACCATTATTATTCTTAATATACTGGGTCTTACTTATATGTGGTTTTCAATGATGAGTGTATAAAGTCATCTGAGCTTTCGCCTACTTTGAAGTCATATTATTATTAATGTCCCAACATGTGGGCATTATTCGTCATATTATGGAATCATCTAAGCTTTCACCTAGTTTGAAAGTCAAATTATTATTGAAGTCCCAAAATGATTAATTTTGGGCGATATTTTCCAAGTATTTATCTTAATTATCAAACTTTCACCTAGTTTGAAAGCGAAATCATTGCGAGTGTCACCTAGCTTGGTAACTCGGACTCTTATTAAGCCCCAAAACGAGTGATTTTGGGTGTTATTTGTCAATGTATTCATAGCGAGTATCACCTAGCTTGATAACTCGATCACTTATTAAACGGACCTATGTCCGATCAGTATATTCATCAATGTTTTCGAAGGATTCACCTAGTTTGATTCCTTATCTAAGTCCCGGATGATTGACGGCTGGGCAATGCGGACCTACGTCCGATCCAAATATTCCTTAAATGCAGACTTATGTCTGATCCGAATATTCATCAATGCTTTCTAAGGATTCATCTAGTATGATTCCTTATCTAAGTCACAGGTGTTTGACTGCCAGGCCATATCATCATATCAAGCTCAAATGTCGAATCATCATGTCAGGCTCAAATGCCGAATCATCATATCAGGCTCTAAAAGTCGAATCATCAAAAGTGGCCCAAAGGCCAAATATTTATAATTCATGGGGCTTCCACTATCATGGGCCCATCGAGGCAAGAATTCGAAGTTTACCTTATTCGGACCTTATTGCATGGTTTCTTCCGAATATTTACTTGATCTGCATCACAGGTATGATTTTTTCCGCATAAAGACTGATACCCTCGCTACATTAAATTCCCTCATCTATCACGCTTCATGCGTGGGGCTAATGTTATGGGGTCAAATAAATAAACCCGTAATTTATTTAGTCAAACCCTAACCACCCAACTCGGTCCAATAACTTCTTAAAATAACTACCCATTACTCACCATAATCTACCACTCACCCATCATCCCCATGATTCCCACATTTATTCACCATTTAACCTCCATTCTACCATGATAAATACATGTCGCGTACATCATTTGCACGGGACTAAGCTTTTATATTGCTATCGTTACACCACAATAAATATTCACCCTCCTACGTACAATCTATACTGAATCAAATATTCCTTCAATTGATCTGAACTCATCCTACAATCCGTTAATCTTGTATTCATTCATTATCATATATTCATTACTTTCTGTCTCCCGATCTGACTTGAGCGTCGGAGGGGTTTTCCGGGAAATCACCCGCCGGACAAGGCTAACGTTGTATTGCAGGATTTGAGGTCTCATCAACGGAAGGATCATAAACACTTTCAGCATATTGATAGTTGTATCCGATTACACCTATCTCCAGGTATTTTAAGTGTCTTTTGCACTTCCTCGTTTCATTACCGAAACAACTTTAATAATATAAATCATTAATTAAAGATTATAAGTCATTATTATTTTTAAGGTTATAAGAAATCACTTTAAGCTCATTACATATAACCTTAAGGTTATAATTGAAATCCAAAAACAGGAAAATTATATCATGCAATACAACATTTCAATACTTACAATTCATCACAGGATAAAGTTAGCAAGTTCATCAAGCAAACTTTTAGGTTTAAAAATTTTCAGAAAAAGTGATCCACCACCTAAGACAATAAAAGCTCAAGAATCAAGAAAACTAAATAAATCAATTTACGGATTTAATAAAGACAACATCAATTAAGTTCTTGAATTTAATGTTTTTTCTAAATATAAAATTATTAATTTGAAACTAATAACTTCAATTTTCAACTTGTCCGATTTATTCTTTTAAATAATGGCATGAGTATTTTTTTCTCTTATTTTCTTTTCACTTTTAATTTGTTATCCTAATATAATATTAGAGTGCAATAATCCAAAATAAGTGAGAGATTTAGTGTTGAGAACACTCTACCAAATACTCACTAAATTTTCTTTATTTAGTTGTTATAAATTACTTGTTATATATATACATATATATATATATATATATATATATATATATATATATATATATATATATATATATATATATTTCATACCTCAGTAACGTTTAGAAGTTATAATAGTCCTTTTAATACAAAAATATCAATTGTGTAGTGCAAAATCCATATGTAGTGGATAAAATAGAATAGATAAAGTATTTGGAAGTGCTGAGAGTTGCTAAATTGTGTAGGAAAAAGAATACTAGCTAATACTATGTTTGGATAGCAACTCTGGAAAGAAAAGAAATGAAAGAAAGGAAAAGGAAGGAAAAGGGAAGGAAGAGAAATAAAAGGAAAGAAGCTTTTGTTTGCTTAGGAGGGAAGGGAAGGAAGAAACGAGAAGAGAAATTAGGTGATATAAGAGCTTTCCTTTCAAATCTTTTTAACTTTAGAAATATTAATACCTTAACAAAAAAGAAAACATTCATTCAATCGCTTTAAATCTCGTCCCTCCCATTTTCTTATTTAAACAAGGGATCCCTAATCCCTCCAAATTCCTTCCCTTTCTTCCCTTCATTTCATTCAATCTTAACACACTCTAAGAGTATCAGCAAGTCTTGCGAGCGACCGTCTCATATTGAAACCAATAGCCTAATTGGCCTAATTATATATTTTTACGATACTCAATCATTAATTGATCATTTTAAGCCATACTTGATACCTTTAATGTTAAAAATAATTTTTTATTAATTATAATTGATCATATAATTGATCACTTTATATATGACTTATCACTTTAAGATCTGAATTGATCACATAAAAATTGAAGAATTTAAAATAATTAATCCATTCAAGGTTATATATTTGTAAGTTATAACTGAAATTAATGTCAAAATTAATCACTTTAGGTTATAGAAATTAATCACTTTAATGTCAAAATTGATCACTTTTAGCTCAAAACTGAAATTTTTTATTGATTTCTTTTGAAAGTTATAACTGATTATTTAATTGATTACTTATATATAATTTATCACTTTAGGTCTGAATTGATCACTTTAATATTGATATTAAAGACTTTAAAATAATTGGTTCATTTACGGTTATAAATTTGTAAGTAGAAATTGATCACTTTAATATCAAAATTAATTACTTTTAGGTTAAAGTTGAATTTTTTTATTTTAATTGATCTATTTATAGTTTACTTTAAATTGAAACTAATACTTTTAAGGTTAAAATTAAGAAAAAATTACCCTGAATATTCCGACTTTTCACTAATTTTTCTACAATAAACTTAACTTTTGATTAACGTTGGATAATCTTAACTCTATAGCCACTTATGCAAGAATGTTATTGCTCAAATATTAACCAGTTTTTATTAACTCATGTAAAAAAAAATTAAAAATAATATTAAAAGTACAAATATTAAAAACTCAAAGTAAAATAAAAAAATAATATTAAAAGTACAAATATTAAAAACTCAAAGTAAAATAAAAAAATAATATTAAAAGTACAAATATTAAAAACTCAAAGTAAAATAAAAAAAAAAATGAAAAGTAAAACACCATTGTCGCTCACCTTTATCCCAGCGGCATCGCAACGCGATTCACCTTATACTGATGACCACAACACCACCACTGCACCCCACTCCTCTCCTCTAACTCACTCCCTTCGACTCTCCCATTCTTACAAAGCAATTCACATTAGTTGTAGATGTTAGAAATGTTTAATAATTCAAAGCGAATATTTTATAAGTCGTTAAACGTAATTAAGTGAGTATACAATGAAATGTTAATTTAGTGGACATTGAGTAATATTTATGTTTTACCAGAGACCAATAAACGTCAGTGAACCGTTATTTAATAATGGTACGAGCTTATTGTCGCTAAATCTATTAAGTCACATTGTATCAACGTGTGAGATCATTTTGTTTGTTTGGACCCACATTAGTCTAGGTTCATGTGATCAATCTAGTTGAACTATATATTATTCATAATTTCACTATTTAATATAATGGTTAAATTAAGTAAATAAATAAATATGTAACTTCCTAGCATTTTATGTCTTTTAACAAATGGACTTTAATGTTTTATAAGATTGTTCAAATACCCATTGAAGCTAATTATTAATTAGCTATTCTCCTAATTGAAACCGACCCTTAATGGGTATTTGTATAGCATTTAAGCGGGAAGGTGATAGGTGTTATGGCTTTCTTTTAAAAAGGCATTTTAGAGATTTATTTTAACTAATTTTTCCATTGAACGGAATTGTCACCGTATCAAGTAATATATTAAGAGCTAGCAAAGTATGCACACAAAATTAGTTTCAGAATTGTTCTTAAACATTGTACTAGTATATGAGGTCTCGCAAGACGTTGTGGGTGAACTACACTAGAGGAACTTTATTTGCGATTCTTGTCTCGGGTTATAATTTTTGCTATTGGATTCACGCTATGAAGGTATATTTTCTCATCACAATATTTACTTGTTTTTTTTTACGCTAATAATTAGGTTTTAAAAAGATTTTAGTTTTTCACTTGTTAAAAAATTAACAGTACTAGAACTCTACATTAGAATCACAGCTCAATAAAGCATTATATTGAAACCCATTAATTATTGATAAGTTAAAAGAAACATACTCTTCAACTCCTCCATAAATTGAAAACAATTGTTTTAATTGATCACCATAATGGAATGCTGATACATTTCGTACATTAAGTACCTTGACCACATGGATATTCAATAAAATATATTATTAAGAAACAAAATTATAGAAAAAAAATGTTTTATAAAAATATACTTACCAAATAAAGGATAAAAAGAGAATTTGGGAAAATTTTTAAAAAACCTCATTGTTGTATCTTAGCATATAATTATTTTTTTTCTACCCTAAAAAACCTAGAAATTCTCATCAATTAATGAAAAGAAACAGAATTTGGGAAAATTTTTCGGAAATCAAAATGATATTGTTACCAGAAAAGGGAAAAGAGGAGGGTTCATGGGTAGAAAATGAAGTTGGACAGACAGAGGCCGAGAAGGGGCTGACAGTGGCTGAGGGAAGGGGGAGGGGTAGGTTTGGATGTTTGGAGCTCTGGTCGCTGGCCGACTGTTATCTTTAATTTTTAATATTTTTAAAATTTTGTATTTATTTTTTTTTCTTTGTTTTGGCAAATGACCAGTAATACAGGTTACAAGTTACATTAGTTTACTACCAGTAAACACCTTTTAAAAGTTAGATTATTTATAATTAATTAAAAATAACGATTATTATAGAGAAATTAATAAAAAATTAAATTATTTTTAGTAATTTTTTCTAAAATTAATATGGTTTTGTCGGTCAGTATTTTTTTTGGGATAAGTTAGTCAAGCTATGAGGATAAAGTTAAAGTGATAACAGTGATATGTGAATAATTTTTTTTAAAAAAGAATATTATTTTTTTTTAAAAACCATGCGTAGCCTTTGCTACCTAAGGACACATAGTAAAACTCATCTATGAGGTTTGCTTACAAAGGTGGAAAAAGGTCCATTCAAATGTTTGTTGCAGCAGCAAGAAATGCCATGTTTAGAATTGTTACTAAAACTTTGGATAAACTTTCTTCTTTTAATCAATTTTGGTGTAATTTTAATTTGCTTATTTTGAAAAGTTTTGATAAACCCTTCTTAGAAAGTATACATATTAATAATGCAGCTCAAAATTAAGTAAATGTGCTTTGGGTTTTGTTTGGTCGATTGTTAAGGTTTTTGCCTTATAAGTTGTACCTTGTTTATAATAATTAATAAAATTTAGTTGCTATAAACATTAAAATATGAAAATGACTTTGAAAGTTATGAATCTAAATAGATTTATTATTTCCATAAATTCTTCCAAAATTTGACATAATTAACAGAAAAACATTATAGATTAAAATTAGAGAATCTGCTAAAGAAAATTAACATTTTTACATGGAATTGACGCTAAAATTTGAGTGAACTCACACAATTAAAGATAATATTCGAAATTAAGTTGGAGCTAGCCTAAGTGTTATTGATTTCATAACTAAACGGTGATTTTATGTATTTTGCATTCTAACAACATGATAAAAAAGATTCTATCAAACAATAAACCCTAAGTTAATATACTGAAGGATCTATTAAACAATTTATCCTAGATATGCGATCGTTCATATCAAGTCTAACATGCAATCAAATAGAGTACAAAGTAAATATTTATAAATCACTTTTAAATCTATAGATTTTACTCTAATCATAAAGGTGTTTAAAACCTAAAAAAGGCTTAGTAAAAATAGAATACACCAAGGATTTTATGTCGTTTTTATAAAAGATGTAATTTTCATATCCACAACAACGAAAAAGTACTCAACTCTAAAAAATTCTTGAGGTGATTGATTTGGTTCATCCTCCAAATCATTTTCATCAAAATGTTATTTACTAATTTTACGACGCTTTATTGAAAGGGTGAGTTCAACATCCATATCCAACGCAATACTTTTAGCAATATTTATGCAAGATATAAACCCTTCATCCCTAAACTTTATAAAATATGACAACATGTCGTTTATTTGTTCTATAGAGCTGTTAATACACATAGAGATAGATTGCAAGTTCGTACTTATCTTATTTATAGCAAACAATATTTCATACCAAATAACCATACTAAGCAAAATCGCATAACTTCCAAGTGCATCATTATACAAAGACTCAGCTTCACTCTATCTTTAACATCATTACCATAAGAATCATAAAGCATTGACAAAACTATTCTTATTTGGGGAGCTTGAAATCTAACTGCTTTACTACTTATAATTCTACTCTCCGAACGAGTATTAGATAAACATTTAAGAGTAAGTTCAGAAACATTATAGAGACATATTTTCCATCTTTTTATAAAATTAGAAAATAGTATATATAGGCGTTAAACAATTCCAAAGAATGAAATGGCTCATGAGCAAGAATGTGTCACGTCGTAAAGAGCAAGATTTAAACTATGACAAGCACAAGGCATATATAATGCTCTAGGGTTTATTTTCATGTAAACGCTTCTGTACACCTTGATGTTTTCCTTTCATATTAGAACCATTATCATAACTTTGACCTTTTATATCATCGACATCGAGGTTAAAAGATTTTAGTTCATTTTGTAATTCAACAAATAGTCCTAATCTTGAAGTATCGTTCACCTCCAAAAACTCTATAAAGTACTCTTGACTTTGTATTTTACTTATTGACATATTCACACATCGTATTATAAGACACATTTGTTCTTGATGAGAAATATCACGTGTGCAATCAAGAATAATGGAAAATATTTTGACTCTTTAATTGTACTTATTATAGTCCTTTTCACACTTTGAGCTAAAAGAGAAATCAATTCATTTTGAATTTTATGTCCAAGATAATAGATGTATTTCTCTATTTTTTATGCGTCTAACATGATCTTAAACAACTACATTGAATTCCACAATCATTTCAATTAATCATAAGAAATTACCATTACTATCTTGATAGAGTTTTTCATTGGATCCTCTAAAAGCCAAATTGAGAGTAGGAAGACATTTCACTGCTGAAAATATTCTTATTAAAACTTGCCTCCAACGATCTCTCTCTTTTTTAATTGCTTCTTGTAAGTTTTTATCACTTGTTTCATTTTTAGACAACCTAACTCTTAATTTATTCCAACTAATCATGTTATTCATATGCTTAATACTATTTTCATGTTGTTTAAGTCTTTCACTAATATGCTTCTAATCACGTAAACCATCATTTGCTAACAAATTTTTATTACTAGTAGATTTGAACAACTTGCGACAAAACAAAATACTTTATCACTAGCTTTAGAATAAATAAATTTTTTTTCTATCATTAATTTCACCCTTACTTAACTTTCTAGAAAAAGAATATGAAAACATGCATATTGCTATTATCAAGAGGAAATATAAGGTTTAATTTGATGGATCATAAAAGTTCAAAGGAAGTCCTTTTTCATCATAAATGATCAATATGATTATTACAATTGATTTGAACTACATCATCATCAACAACAATATTAGACAAATTTGGTGGATTAATTGGAACATTATTTGCCATATCATTTGGTATATTAATCGGATCATCATTAGGCACATAATTATAATCATTTGGTATATTAATAGGAGCATCATTAGTCACATTATTATGATCATTTAGTATATTAAACAAAGCATTATTAGGCACATTATTATGATTATTTGGTAAATTAGTCTCGTATGGGGTAGTGTTAGATTCATTTGGGCTATTAATTTTCATTATTGTCATTAACATTGTATAAATTTGTGAATAGCATCTTGGTGTGACTTAATAGACTCTGGATTACGCTTTTTCTTTTTCCTTTTTTTCATATCCAGATAAATGTTTTTTAGGCAACATGTAAAATTGAATTAAACACTCCTATTATAATTAAAAAAAATAAACAAAACAATAACACCTTGATGGTTGATGGATGATTTTGATAGATTGATGTATTAACTGGGAAAGCCCGACACATTCAGTTCCACTGGGAAAGCCTGGAGAACTATGAACCAGTAAAGCCCGGATAACTATAATTCATATTAAAGTTATTACGTCCCTTACAACACCGACCTTGGACTTTTCATTTTATCTTTTACGAAATCCATCGCTTTCTTGTAATTCTCTATGTTTGTTTATATCTTTTAATCACACCTGATGATTACTCACATTTCTTCATAAGACAGCTTGTGACTACTCATATTTCATCACTAAGCTTGTTTGTTCATATCTTTTAATTATGGCTCAAGAACAACATTCGCTTTCTTGAGTTCTTTATTAATATTTTGTTATTAAACATTGCTTCATACTTGATTATAAATTTTTTATAATCAAGTCTTTAGTATTCAAATGATTTCCTCACACATTCTATTTACCCAATACCCATTATCTCAGGTATTGATATTTCTTAATTCTTGGTTCGTAGTTTTATAATTTTGTGGATGTCACCCGGTGGTGGGAATTATAGACGGATTCACAGAGTCAGAATTCTCCAATTCCTACGGAATCCGATAGACAATTATATTACTGCTCGGATTGGAGATTTGCCAAACATGTTGCTAGGTCTACTCTGGATTATATAGATACATATAACGATATGGTACCTGCGATCAGAATGTATATTTACAGCCAAGTGTGCAGTCGTATGCGTTCATAAAGACCTTATCGTGATAATTCCCTATATGGAACAAATTCTACAAAGTATATTGCGGACTGCTAAGCCATTATGTACATTATCAATGGATGGACCAAAGATAGATGGACAACATCGACAAGAAATCGATATGGTGGAACGTTACTCTAGGCGAAGTTCTTGACGAGAGAGATCAAACCACGAGAGTTATAGTTACGGAAATTCTAGGACCCGATCATTCCTATTGGGTAGACATGGAAAACAGAATTACAACACGACAATTAGGTAACGACCAGGTTCGACTTCAATCACAAGAAATCTCTACACACAAGTCAAAACCAAGTTCAAGGAGAAGGCGAGATGAAAGACGATCCTATACGAATATAATTATTTAGGACAACAACATACACCAACGCTAATATTTTCAAAACGTCAGAACCTTGAGATGCGCTCAAAAACTTGTGCAAAAGTAGGACCATCCAATACTCAAAATAATCTTGCAGAAGAAGAAGTGGAGACTACCAACTGCACAAGCAGCGGAGGATCCGAATACACTCCTTTGGAGGCATCTACTGATGCTACGTCAGAAAATAGTTTAGCATATGAAAATATTAACTGACTTAAGAAACAATACCATAAGTAGGGTTTTATGTACTATTAGTTATGATTATTAATAAATAACAATAAATATTAAAGATAATCATATTCTTGAATAAGTATATGTAATTCTTTAACCAAAAAAATAAAGTAATAAATAAATAAATAAATAAATAAATATATAAAGTATATGTTTAACAATACATAAGTTGTATAAATTAGGAATATATGAATTTCTAAATGCAGGATGGGAAGGTGATTGGATAGAGAATAAAGTAACTTCATAAGATTTATAACAATCCTAATTGAATTGGGTTTTATCAAATTTGCAGAGTATGGCAGAAGATGGACAAGACAAGTAACAAGTTTTCAAAAGGTGAGTACGCAGGCAATCCTCAATGTGAATGAAAAACTTTTTTCCTTACTGGAAACACAGAAAAAGAGTAAGGAGGAAGACAACTACAAATGTTATAGTCAGCTTGCCATATATAAACCCCGATCGTATGATGGGGAGATTGATCCAATTAAATTTGAAAATTGGATTGCTTACATTGAAAAGTTATTAGATATCGTGGAATGCCCTGCACACCTCCGAGTTAAATATGCTTCTTTCTACTTTGAGGGGCTGGTAGAAATGTGGCAGAATACAATAAAAGATTTACCATCAACAGTTGAATTAACTAAGGAGGCATTTCTGAAACTCTTAAGAGAAAGATTTTATCCTCCATCACTGCAAAGTAAGTTAGAGCTAGAATTCCTTCAACTGAAGTAAGGAAACTAAAGCATAATTGAATATACTGCAAAATCTTGGATTGGAATAAGCAGTTAGGGAAGGTAATATGTTATACTTGTAAGCAGTTAGGGCATATGGCTAGGGATTGTAGAAATAAGCCACAGAGTAGTGGTGGGAGGCAAGACCCTCAAAATTAGATTGTGGGATATGTGACAAACCCCCAAATGAACTTGGGACAAAAGCGGGGAAGAATTGCTGGAAAGGTGTTTTCCAATTCTGGAGAGGAACTAGGAGATTTTGAAGAGTTAAAAAGTTCAGAATCTGCGGGTGAGCTTCTGACTGGAACTTTTAATATTTATTGTGTTCCTGCTTTTGTTTTAATTGACTCTGGTTCATCACACTTGTTCATCTCCATAACCTTTCAATCAAATATAAAACCTTTACCTAAACCAACTTCATTTCATTTATCAGTTTGCTTACCTAACTGTAGCACTATTTTGTGTGACCATATTCTAAGAAAATACCCAATTGAAATTGCAAATGAATATTTTGAAGTTCACACAATATTAGGAATGGATTGGTTAAGTAACCATTGAGCAGTAATTGAATGCTATTTGAGAATAACAAAATTTAGAACAAATTGGGAAAATGAAGTATTTGTTCATAATGCAAAGATGGGAGGGACTTTAATTGGTGTGCTTAATGAATTAAGGGGACAAAATGGTACAATGGTGGAATTGCAGAAGATACCTGTAGTAGTCAACTATCCTGATGCGTTTCCTGATGAATTATTCAATATACTCCCGACTCGAATAGTAATTTTTCATATAGATCTTACACCGGGAGCAACCCCAATCCAAAAGCTCCCTATCGCATGTCACTAGCTGAATTGGTCGAGCTCAAAACCCTGTTAGAAGATTTGCAGAAAAAAAGGCTTCATCAGACCAAGTGTATCTTCCGGGGAAGCACCTGTGCTCTTCGTCAAGAAGAAGGATGGGTATTTGAGATTGTGTATCAATTATCTTGAACTTAATAAAGTCACCGTGTGAAATCGATATTCGCTCCCACGTATTGATGACTTATTTGACCAACTCTAGGGAGCACGTGTTTTCTCTAAGATAGACTTAAGGTCCGGGTATCATCAGATGCGAATAGCAGAGGTAGACATCCCAAAAACTGCATTCCGAACGAGGTATGACAACTTTGAGTTTATGGTATGCCGTTTGGATTGACCAATGCACCCGCAGCTTTTATCGATTTAGTGCAGAGATATTTTAAATCATACCTCGACCAATTTATTGTAGTCTTTATTGATGATATCTTGATTTATAGTAAAGATGAAGTGGAGCATGCTAAACATTTAAAGATGGTGTTGGAAATTTTGCGCAAAAATAAGTTATATGCAAAATTAAGTAAGTGTGAATTCTAGTTGGGGGAAGCGAAATTCTTGGGGGATATTATTTCGGAAAAGGGTGTAAGAGTTGACCCTGAAAAGATTAAGGCTATTCAAGAATGGCCAATTCCAACCAATGTGACCGAAATGCAAAGTTTTTTGGGATTGGCTGGATATTACTAGAAATTTGTTGATAATTACTCAAGAATAGCTGTACCACTCACCGCACTGACAAAGAATGGTCAAAAACTTCAATGCAGTGATAAGTGCGATCGAGCATTCAAGAAGATTAAGAAAAGACCAACTCAAGCACCAGTTTTAGCCTTATTGTCAGGCTCAGAAGGATTTTAAATATACAATGATGCATTGCAGGAAGGAATGTGATGTGTATTAATGCAAAATGGAAGGGTTATAGCTTACGCATTGCGTCAATTAAGGTCACATGAGAAAAATTATTTTGTGCACCACTTGGAATTAGCAGAAGTAGTGTTTGCATTAAAGATTTGGCGACACTATGTATATGGTATATCATACAAGATTTTCAATCTCTTGTTTCTAGCAGTGTATCTTGAGGCACTTTAAGATGAACTTATCAAAAATGCTATTATTTTTTATTTCAGTTAAATGAATCTGTGTCATAATGTATCTTTAGACTGTTTATTTGAATAAAAAATGAACAACGAATGATGAACAATGAACAAGTAACAAATAACAAGGATCAATGATCAATGAACAATGAACGATGAACGATGAACAATAAAAAAGGATCAATAATCAATGAACAATGATCAATGAAAAATGAATGATAAACAATGAACAATGAATGATGAATAATAAACAATGAACAATGAACAATGAATGATGAAGAATGAACAAGGTTCATTGATCAATGAACAATAAATGATGAACAATGAACAAGGATCAATGATCAATAAACAACGAACGATGAACAATGAACAATGAACAAGGATTAATGAACAATGAACGATGAACAATGAACATGGATCAATAATCAATGATCAATGAGCGATGAATAATGAACAAAGAACAATGTACAATGAATGATAAACAATGAACAAGGATCAATAATCAATGAACAATGAATGATGAACAATAAACTAGGATCAATGATCAATGATCAATGAACAATGAACGAATGATCAATGAACAATGAACGATTAACAATGAACAATGAACAATGAACAATGAACAACGAACAACGAACAACGAACGATGAACAATGAACAATGAACAAGGATCCAAATGAACAATGAACAATGAATGATGAACAATGAACAAGGATCAATGATAAATGAACAATGAACATGTGGGATTATTCATAGCGGATGGGTGAAAGGTTGGATTATTAATATCAATTTTTCCTTATTAAACTTTTATAAGCAAATCGTGCAAAGTTGAAAATTTTAAAATTATTTTTCCTCTAATAAAAGGCCTATTGTATAAATATTAAATATGCAACACTTCATTTATGTTCCTTATTTTGATAGTCAAGGATTTATTATTCTTTGGTTTCAAATTATAAAAGACTATATTAACATGACTTATGAAATTATATACCCTTCTTATTTATGTGAAGTTAACTTCCAAATTCAAACACCTGGGAGAGTTATGAGAGAGCTGCTTATTAAGTAAGATGATTTTGGTAGGGATGGATTGCCATGTGAGTAATTTTTTGTGGGTTGGTGGCTTGTTTAGCTGGTGCACTGAGTTTGGGATCACACCAAGACTAAGCTTTTGTATATTCCTTTTTTTGTTTGGTATATATTCATATATATATATATATATATATATATATATATATATATATATATATATATATATATATATATATATATATATATATATATATATATATATATATATATATCTATTTGACAAAAAAAAAAAGTTAACTTCCAAACGCTACTTAGATACGAGTCACTAGATAATAATATTGGAGCAATGAAATATTATTATAAGTGGGTCCAAAGTAGTAATTGAAATTCCCCGAACACTTGGAACTGTTTAAAAAGTATTCCACAAGGTAGAAAAATCTGACATGTTATCATGAATTGAAACGCAACTTGAATCGCCTTTGGAATTGTCTTTGTTATTAGTCCATCCACAAGTCAATCATATGCATCACTAGAATTTTATGTCATGATAATGCATAGACTTTTCTTGTTATAAACACTCACCAAACTAATGCTCCTGGCTATCATCAATCTTAAACAACTTCCTACTTAGCAATAATGAGCATTTTAATCTTTCTTTTACTGTTAATTGTATCTGTTCTTGCTCAAAATAAAACAGAGTTTACATACAATGGATTCCAAGGATCCATTAATAAACTTCACCTTGATGGAATTGCAAATATCCTCCCAAATGGCCTTCTTCAAATGACGGATTGTTCAATCGACAAAACTTCTTATGCTTGTTATTTACACCCTATATCATTCAAACCAAATCAACTTTCATTCTCGACCACTTTTGTTTTCGCTATGATTCCTAGGATACATAATAATCCTAGTCATGGCCTCGTCTTTGTTATCAGTCCATCCACAAATTTCCAACATGCTTTCCCAGCAGCGTACTTAGGACTCCTCAATCCTACCACAAATGGCAATGATTCTAATCACATATTTGCAATTGAGTTAGACAACGTCCAAAATATTGATGTTGAAGATATAAATGGAAACCATGTTGGGATTGATGTAAACAGTCTAAAATCTAAGTATGCTGCTAATATTGTTTACTATTCTGATAAGGAAAGAATGAACGAAACCCTGCTTATAAATAGTGGTAAGCCTATCTAAATTTGGATAGACTATGATGAGGTAGAGATGTTAGTGAATGTAACATTAGCTCCGTTTAGCTATCCAAAGCCGAGCAAGTGTTTATTCTCTAAGCCTATCAATCTTTCTACTATACTCTTGGACTACATGTATGTCGGTTTCACTGCTTCTAGTGGCGTTGTGTCGAATAGCCTTTACGTACTTGGATGGAGCTGGAACCAAAATGGGAAAGTGCAAGATTTGGACCCTTTAAAGCTTCCGCCTCTTCCAAAAATCGAACATCAAAAGAAAAGCGTAAACAAATTGGTTTTCATCATCCTTATAATAATTGTACTATATTTTTTATTGATTATTTCATCTGTTTTGTTTTTACGAATTAAGAAGTACGAAGAGTTACTTGAACCATGGGAAAAGGAGTTTTCCCCACAAAGAGTCTCATATAAGGAACTTTATGTAGCTACGAAGGCTTTTGGAAACTCTGAACTTCTTGGAGTTGGTGGTTTTGGTAAGGTTTACAAGGGTGTATTGCCTTCTATGTTAGAATTCTTTGGATGAACAGAAGAGAACGAATGCGGAGAAAACATAAAGCATCAACCACCCAAATACAGAGAAGAATTTCTCTTATTATTTCATCATCAGAAAACGCAGAGCTCTACATGTATATATAGAAGGAATTAATACAAGCCTATTAATCAAACAAAAGAGAACTCAGCAAGCAAGACCGGAAACCGTTATGACTGATTTCTAATCTCAAGCTTATCAGAATGTCCAACACCCCCCCCCCCCCCCCCCCCCCCCCCTCAAGGTAGGCAGGGTTGTAAACATGCCTAACTTGTGAAGAAGAGTATGAAATTGAGCAGAGGGAAAAGCTTTGGTGAGAACATCTGCTAACTGATTGTGAGTAGGTAAATAAGTCAGTTGTAAGAGTCCTTCTAAGACCTTTTCCCTTGTGAAGTGGCAATCGAGTTCTATGTGCTTGGTTCTTTCATGGAAGACTGGATTTTTGGCGATGAACAGAGCACTTTGATTGTCACAATGTAAGGTGACAGGTTTTAGTTTGTCAACACCCAACTCTTCAAGCAGTCGAACAATCCATGTTACTTCAGCTGCAGCACTACTCATGGCTCTGTATTCTGCTTCTGCTGAAGACCTTGAAATGGTACTCTGCTTCTTACTTTCCCAGCTAATTGGGGAGTTGCCTAGTAAAAGAATATACCCAGTAATGGAGCGTCTGGTATCAACACATGCTCCCCAGTCACTGTCACTAAAAGCTTGAAGAAGAAGTGTGTCACTTGCTTTTAGAAGAATACCCTGGCTGCTGGTATTGTGGACATATTGCAGAACATGCTGTAGAGCAGAGTAATGAGAGATCTTTGGTGCTTGTAAGAATTGGCTTAGTGTTTGCACGGAATAAGCCAAATATGGCCTGGTATTTGTTAAAAAATTGAGCTTGCCAACTAAACTTCTATAAAGAGTTGGATTATCAAAATTAGGACCTTCAGTAGCACTTAACTTGAGATGCAGTGGTAAAGGAGTGATTATTCTTTTTGTAGTGGTGAGGTTTGCCTCTGTGAGAATCTCCTTTGTAAATTTGTGCTGTGTTAAAGAGATACCTTCAGGTGTGTAACCAACTTCAAACCCAAGAAAGTAATGAAGTAAGCCCAGATCTTTGATACCAAAAACATGATGTAGGTGATGCTTGAGATTGCGGATACCAAGCTGATCAGTGCCAGTAAGAACTATATCATCTACATACACTGCTGCAATGATGACCCCAGATGCTGTCTTTCGAATGAACAAGGAGTGATCATTTCGTGATTGATTGAACCCTTGATGTGTAAGCTCATGAGTAAGCTTGGCAAACCATTGTCTGCTGGCTTGTTTCAGACCATAGAGGGACTTCCTTAGTTTACAGACTTGATCTGGTAAATGAGGATGACCTGGGGGTAGTCTCATGTATACTTCCTCGTGCAAATCCCCATGGAGAAATGCATTATTCACATCTAGCTGATATAAGCTCCAACCCTTGCTGGCAGCAATAGCCAAAATACACCTAACTGTTGACATTTTGACGACGGGAGAGAAGGTTTCTGAATAGTCTATGCCATATTTCTGTGTGTATCCTATAGCTACCAAGCGAGCTTTGAGTCTCTCCAAGGTACCATCAGCATGGAGTTTCGTTTTATAGACCCATTTACATGCAATTGGTTTCTTTCTAGTTGGTAAAGAAACAACATCCCAGGTGTGATTCTTTGCTAATGCTTGTAATTCCTTTGTCATTGCTGCCACCCACCGAGGATCCTTTGCTGCTTCTTTATAGCAGGTAGGTTGTTTTGGGATGCCCAAGTGAGCAAGAAGAACGGAGTGAGATGGTGTGTAAAAGGCGAATTGACACCAATGGGTACTGGTGTTAGCTGAGTGGCCAGAAAGAGAGTAAATAAAATCATCAAAGTGTTGTGGAATTTGAGTTTGTCTCTGGGATCTTCTGAGGGCAGGAGCATCAGGTGCAGAAAAAGAAGTAGGGTGGGAAATGTCTGAGAGATCTATAAGGTTGGAATCAGAGGAAATATTTGAAGTAGAAGAGGAGTCTGTGAAGTCAGAAGCAGAGGAAGGAGAAAAGTTGTTTGTAGACTGAGTGTTATGTGTTAGTTGGTTGATGTTTGTGAAAATATCAGGGATGTCATGATCAAAGAAACTTGAATTAGTAGTAGTGGAAGGGAGAAAAATTTGAAAGAGAGAGGTGGAAGGAGTTGAGGGAGATTGAGAGAAATGAAATGGGAAATGTTTTTCGTGAAAGGAGACATCTCTTGTAATATGAACTTTGAAAGTGTTGAGATTTAAGACTTTATAAGCTTTCTGATTTGGTGGATACCCAATGAAAGCACATGAAGCAGCCCTAGGATCAAATTTGGACCTGTTTTGTTTCAAAGTAGAGACATAACAAAGACAACCAAAAACTCGCAAATGATGCAAACTAGGTGATTTTCCATATAATTTTTCATAGGGACTAATGTTGTTTATGGATTTTAATGGGGTTCTATTTATGAGATGAGTAGCAGTAAGAGCACATTCATTCCAATAAGAAATAGGAAGTTTGGATTGAAAGAATAAAGCCCGAGCAGTTTCAAGGAGATGCCTGTGCTTTCTTTCAACAATTCCATTTTGTTGAGGAGTATCAACACAGGTTTTTTGTAAAACATTTCCTTGTGTGAAGTAGTATTGTAAAATTTCACCCTCCGTGAGTTCTTTAGCATTATCGCATCTTACAGTTTTAATGTTCAATTGAAATTGTGTAGAAGAATAGGCAACAAAATTTTTCATAATGGAAACAGCATCAGATTTGTATTTCAAGAAATGAACCCAAGTATGTCGTGAGTAATCATCTACAATAGTAAGAAAAAAATTACATTTGGTATAGGTAGGAACTCTATAAGGTCCCCAAATATCAACATGAATAAGCTCAAAAGGTTTAGTTGTTTTTATTGTACTATGGGAAAAAGAAGATCTAGTTTCCCGTGCTATAGGACATATTTGACAGATACATTCTATAGAAGGACAAGTAACAATATTCTTGGTAGCTGTTTGTAGTTGAGGAAAAGGCAAGTGACCTAAGCGGAGATGCCATATTTTATCAAGATCTGCATTGGGGAGGTGAACAGCATGACAAGAGATACTGGGAACTGGAGTGTGTAACTGAGTGGTTGGAAACTGGAATTCATGTTTTGTGCAGTAGAGGCCTTGATGTAGATTACCAAGAACTTGAGGAAGGGTCAAGTGAGAGCCCTGGACCATACAAGAAGAAGCAGAGAAAGTGATGTCACATTTGAGGTCAAGACACAATTTATGTATGGAGATAAGATTATAGTGAAAATCAGGAACATGGAAAACATTTCTCAAAGTGATATTCCCTGGTAAAAGAACAGAACCTATATGTTTAATTGCAACTTGTCTACCATCAGGTATAGTAATAGTATGAGCATGGGATTGTAATGGGGTATAAGTAGAAAAGAGACTTAAATCGTGGCAAATGTGGTCTGTGGCACCACTATCCAGAATCCAAATAGGATTTCTGCAGCTTATCATACAGAACTTATAGCTATAGAAGAGGGCCGGAGAAGTACCTGCTTGTATTATTGGTGTTTCGGTATTATTGTTTTTAGAATTCTGATTCTTAGATAAAAGACTCATGAGTTGATTGTATTGATCAAGATTGATAGGTGGAGGAATATCAGAGGTGCCTGCTTGAGAGTGCATATCAAATTCATCAATATTATGACAAAGATTGGCAGATTTTTTATCCCTATTCCATGTGTTGGGGTATCCATGTAGCTTGTAGCACCGTTCAATGCTATGGCCTGATATTTTGCAGTGATCACAAAACCATATAGAACTCCTCTTGGTCCCAATCATTTTATTTGCAGTAGTATTTGAATTGGTATTGTAGTTGTTGGTGGGGTAAGTGTGTTTGCCATATTTATGAGGATCAGTAAAACGTCTTCTGTCAACTGCAAAAGCCATAGATTCAAGTTGTGTGGCTGTTGTAGCCTTAGTTACAGCCTTTTGATTTTCTTCTTGTAAGCACATTCTATACACTTGATTCAGAGGAGGTAGAGGTTGTATCATTAGAACATTACTTCGAACTTGTTTGAAATCATCAGTTAACTTCATCAAGAACAACATAACTCTCCTTGCCTGCTGGGATCTTAGATTGTTCTTGTTAGAAGTGCAATTGCAAGTATTACAGGAACATACAGATAAAGGATCATGCATATCAATTTCATCCCAAATGCTTTTGATTTTGGTGTAGAAATCAGCAACTGATTCATCAGGTTCTTGTTTAACATCCAACAAACTTTTCCTTAAAGAATATAATTGTGAGGCTATAGCTTGGCCATATCTTTCTTCCAAATCATTCCATATTTCAGCAGCAGTTTTACAGTAATATACACTCTTTGCAATTGTTTTTACCAATGAACAATGTAACCAATTCTTGACCATGTCATTACATCTATGCCAGGCAGCGTAGTTGATATGATTTAAAGGAGGTTCAGGAAGGGAGCCATCAATGAAACAAAGTTTATTTTTAGGGGATAAGGAAAGCATAATAGATCTTTTCCAATCAATGAATCCTGTGCCATTGAAGAGCTCAGGAACAAGTTTGATAATAGTAGTATCTGAAGGATGAATGTAGAAATGGCTTCCATAAATGGTGCAAGGATCTTGATTGTGTTGAGTATTATTGTTGTTATTTGGTGAATTTTGTGTTGGTTCAGACATTTCGACAAACACTTGGTCGACAGAGAAAGAAGAAGAACAAGAACGGAAGAAAAAACTAATTGAATCAGTGAAACAAAACGCAAGAAACAGAAAAGAGTAAAGAACACATGCAAATGTGATATCAATAATGAAGGGCGATCAAGAAGCAAAAGAAACAAAGAGGCAGAAGAATCAGAAAAAAAAAAAGAAAAAAGGAAGATCAGAATTGAAAACATTTAATGGCGTCTGATACCATGTTAGAATTCTTTGGGAACAGAAGAGAACGAATGCGGAGAAAACAGAAAGCATCAACCACCCAAATACAGAGAAGAATTTCTCTTATTATTTCATCATCAGAAAACGCAGAGCTCTACATGTATATATAGAAGGAATTAATACAAGCCTATTAATCAAACAAAAGAGAACTCAGCAACCAAGACCGGAAACCGTTATAACTGATTTCTAATCTCAAGCTTATCAGAATGTCCAACATTCTACAAGTACTTTAATTTCTGTAAAAAGAGTTTCTCATGATTCAAAACAAGGGATGAAAGAGTTTATCACGGAGATTTCAAGTATGAGAAGGCTAAGCCATCGAAACTTGGTACAACTCCTCGGCTATTGTAGAAGAAAAGGAGAGCTTCTTTTGGTGTATGAGTATATGCCTAATGGGAGCCTTGACAACTTCCTCTTTAGCAAAGACGACAAAACGAATCTAAGTTGGTTCTTAAGATTTAAGATCATAAAGGGGGTGGCATCTGCACTTCTGTACCTACACGAGGAATGGGAACAGGTCGTTCTCCATCGAGATGTGAAGGCAAGCAACGCCCTATTAGATGCTGAGATGAATGCAAGGCTTGGTGATTTTGGGCTTGTTAGACTTTATGATCATAATAATGATCCTCGTACCACCCTTGTAGTGGGAACCATTGGATATATTGCACCGGAGGTAAGCAGAACGCAGAAACCTACGACCAGTACTGATGTTTTTTCTTTCGGAATGTTCTTACTTGAGGTGGGTTGTGGAAGGAGGCCTATCGGAAAACAGTATGAAAATGAAGCAGAGGAATTTTTCTTGAGTGATTGGGTTTATGATTGTTGGAAGAATGGCGAGATTCTTAGGGCAAGCGATCCAAAGATGGGAGGAGATTATCAAGAAAAGGAAATGGAGCTTGTGTTGAAGTTGGGAATTGTGTGTTTGCATCCAAAAACAGAAGAAAGGCCAACAATGAGGCAGGTAGTGCAGATGCTAGATGAGTGTGCAACTTTACCTGATATTCCTTGTGAATATGATGTTGAAAGTGGTTATTTCTTTGGTGAGTGTTGGAGAAGAGCCAGTTCATTATCAACATCATCTGGAATTGTTGGTTGTAATCTCATGGCTAGTACAAATTCAGTCCTCCAACATCGCCGCTCATAAGTCAAAGATTTTTGGTAAAATTAGATTAACACCCTATTTTCTATTTGTAAAAACTAATAAAATTCACACTACAAACTACTCTTATTGACACCATTTAGTATTAAGAACCAAACGAGCCCTAAGTATTTTCTTTTAATGTGACCACTTAGGTTGATACATTGGAAGAATATTAACCTATTTGAGGTATTTAATTGAACTAATCAAACTATACCTCTTCATTGAGTAGAATTTAGGCATCCATTGGCATATTGCGAATTGAATTTAATTCTAAAAATTATAATAATCCCACTTTATCGGTATTCTGAAAGACAAGTCAGAGCAAAATTGGTGTACTTAAAATCCGACTCCAAGTTGAAGCTAAAAAAACTTTGACTTTTATTCGGTGCAAAGTTAGAGTGCGCAAAATCTTAGTCCAACCTGTACCATCGAGCATACTAACTAACCTTTAAAAGTAACAATATGCTTACAAACTCATAAGAATGTGTTTGGAAACAAGTAATTAATTTCAAATTGTCGATTTCAATAATGAAAGTATAAAGGAAAAATTTGAGAATGACAAGGTTTAAGAAGTCATTCTCAAATACTAAACTTTACCTACTTTTAAAATAATAGTGGAACCAACTCAAATCCAACATTGAATTTCATCTATTTATCAAATATTAAATTTTAGTCAATTCTGAATTTCCTAATGAAATTAACGTTTCCAAACATAGCACAAATAGAGCACAAATGAAGTTCATCAAAGTAGCACATTGGGCACTTAATTGAAAAGGTATTGTTAGTGCCAAACTTGATGTAGGCCCTAGGAAAAATAATAATATGGACCCTTCCTATCGAAGATTAATTATGATCTTTAATAAGTACTTAAATAAATAATTCAGATAAATTCCTTATATCGAATAAATAAATAATTCTCTCTCAAACATGGTTTATATCTAAAAATGTCTACCGTAGACGCACGGATTACACTGAAATTAAACCCCTATGTATGTTAGATCCTAATGGCAGCACTCCTTGTCTACCCAAGAACGGCCCCAGATAGTGTTGAATTTAATGTAGAAATTCGGAAATTCCTTAAACCAAACAAAAATATTGAAATATGCAAGACCTTTTAACCAGAGTCCAGAAAGCGAGATATTTCAAACATTTTTCTTGCAAGTTGTAACAACTCACAAAACTATTCCACCAAAAATTCAAGACTTTTCAACGCATGAAATTGAAGGCAACCAAAACAAAACAAGTTTTTAATGCGATGTAGCCTTCACAAAAAGGAACTTCCCCTTAAAGCCAGGAGTCATGATTGAGTCAGTCTTCAGTACAATGCATATTTATTTTGTTAGTCTTGATCAATTTAAATATATCTTCAAGCTTCATTATTTGTTATTTAAATTTTTGGTTGAGTTAATTTATTGACATACTATTTGTACTCAATGTGATAAAAAAGTTATAATTTCAAATTTTACTTACTATCCTTTCAAGTGGAATATTTAATGTCATGTATGCATATACTCAAAACCTTTACTACATAGTCACAATGTGGTGATGCCATTGTGACTATATCATAAAGATTTCTGAGTTTACTACGATTGAAATATAGGTTGCATTAACTCTGAAATTAGTTTTGCAACAATGACCACTATGGTGATTAAAATAGTTGATTGTAAACTTACATATAAAGTTTGATGGGTAGTTCTCCTAATAATATGTGATTTTGAGAAAGAGTGAACCTCATCAAGTGTGTATCTAAATCTATACTCATTACCATAGCTTTGTGGGTCTGAGCCCACGGATGCCCCGTGAGTGTGTCCACATGAGTGGGCCCATGGAATAATTATGTGACGAATTGTCAACCTAACTAACTCCAACCATCAAGTTGAGACAACAAGTTCCTTAAAACTTTAAGCACTTCCAATCCAATATCTCTAAAAATAACTATTCCTGAATCCTAAATAACTACACCAGTATTTTCATGTAACAATCATGAACCTTGTTTTCCTTATTTTATTAATTGTGCCTGCTTTAGCTCACAATGAAGCAGAGTTCATATACAATGGTTTCCAAGGATCCATGAATAAACTTCACCTTTATGGAATGGCAAAAATACTCCCAAATGGTCTTCTTCAAATGACCAATGGTTCAGTCTCCAAAACTTCCTATGCTTTCTACCCACACCCTATAACCTTCAAACCAAAACATCTTTCATTCTCCACCACTTTTGTTTTTGCTATGGTTCCACAGGTCCCACTTCATTCGGGTCATGGACTCGTCTTTGTTATCAGTCCATCCACAAATTTCCAACATGCTTTCCCAGCAGCGTACTTAGGACTCCTCAGTCCTACCACAAATGGCAATGATTCTAATCACATATTTGCAATCGAGTTAGACACCGTTCAAAATGTTGATGTAGGAGATATAAATGGAAACCATGTTGGGATCGATGTAAACAGTGTCAAATCTATGTATGCTGCTCCTGCAGCTTACTATTCTGATAAAGACAATGTGAACAAAACCCTGCTGCTAAATAGTGGCAAGCGTATGCAAATTTGGATCGATTATGATCATAACGAGCTGTTAGTCAAGGTAGCATTAGCTCCTTTTCACCATTCAAAACCAAGCAACTTTCTATTGTCTAAGCCCATCGATCTTTCTCCCATACTCTTGGGTTCTATGTATATCGGTTTCACTTCTGCTGATGGCGCAGTATCTAATGACCATTATATACTAGGATGGAGTTGGAATCAAAGTGGGAGAGCACAAGATTTTGATCTTTCTAAGCTTCCATCTCTTCCAAAAATTAAACATCAAAAGCTAGACTCAGATAAGTTAGCTTTTATCATTCTGTTTATAGTATTTGTACTATTGTTTTTAATGATTAGTTCAGCAGTTTTCTATTTTCGGACAAAGAAGTATAAAGAGTTATATGAAGCTTGGGAAAAGCAATTTGCTCAGCAAAGATTTTCATACAAAGAACTTTATGTAGCCACAAAAGGTTTTAGGGACTCCGAAGTTCTTGGAATGGGTGGCTTCGGTAAGGTTTACAAGGGTGTATTGCCCTCTTCAAAGGCTGAAGTTGCAGTGAAACAAGTCTCCCATGATTCAAAGCAAGGGGTGAAGGAATTTGTGGCAGAAATTTCTACTATGAGAAGGCTAAGCCATAGGAACTTGGTACCACTCCTGGGCTATTGTAGAAGAAAAGGACAGCTTCTTTTGATCTACGAGTATATGCCTAATGGGAGCCTAGACAAGTTCCTCTTTAGCAAAGACGAAAAAACAAATCTAAGTTGGTTCTTAAGATTTAAGATCATAAAGGGGGTGGCATCTGCACTTCTGTACCTACACGAGGAATGGGAACAGGTCGTTCTCCATCGAGATGTGAAGGCAAGCAACGTCCTATTAGATGCTGAGATGAATGCAAGGCTTGGTGATTTTGGGCTTGCTAGACTTTATGATCATAATAATGATCCTCGTACCACCCGTGTAGTGGGAACCGTTGGATATATTGCACCGGAGGTAAGCAGAACGCAGAAACCTACAACCAGTACTGATGTTTTTTCTTTCGGAATGTTCTTACTTGAGGTGGGTTGTGGAAGGAGGCCTATTGGAAAACAGTATGAAAATGAAGCAGAGGAATTTTTCTTGAGTGATTGGGTTTATGATTGTTGGAAGAATGGCGAGATTCTTAGGGCAAGCGATCCAAATATGGGAGGAGATTATCAAGAAAAGGAAATGGAGCTTGTGTTGAAGTTGGGAATTGTGTGTTTGCATCCAAAAACAGAAGAAAGGCCAACAATGAGGCAGGTAGTGCAGATGCTAGATGAGTGTGCAACTTTACCTGATATTCCTTGTGAATATGATGTTGAAAGTGGTTATTTCTTTGGTGAAAGTGGGAGAGGAATTACTTCGTTATCATCATCGACTGTAACTGTTGGTTTTAGTCTGACGTCCAGCACAAATTCAGTCCTCCAATATGGCCGTTGAATCTTTCCTTTCTTCAATATGTTGTTAATAATAAGGACAATATGAAATTTCTATCATTTCTAGGTTGCGTATATTCAACCCTTCTAAAGTCCGCCTAGGTGGAGGTCACTTGGAATTAGCGTAATGATATGTTGTCGTAACTTGTTGTTAGTACAAACTGATTGTAATAATCCAGTGCGTAACTCAGAACGCAATGTAAGAGTATTGTATTATTACAAAAGGCGTTTTAGTGCTGCAGAAGATCATTTCCCTTTATGCAGTTTTTGTGTACTCTGAAGTCTAAACAAAACAATGTCTTGGGTGTATGATATCACGCTCTCACGGGCTTTCTTACCAGCATGGCCGATTCCATGGGTATCCCGGATACCCGACCGCCTAGGGCCCCAGAAATAAGGGGCCTTAAATATTGAACAGTGCTACTCAGGCTCGGTTTTGTGCAATAATTTTTAAGTAATTTGTTTGTAAACCTTTTTTCTATAATATTACAATACATTTTATCTTAATTATTTTTCTTAAAATGAAAAAAGCTTTATCTTTTAATACAATAAAAGGCACCATTTTAAAAGACATTGCAAAAATAAATAGACCTATAAAATCTTTGGTCAGCTTACCAAAAAGACATTATCTGAGTTATAGATCCATAGTTTCATCAGTCACATCTGCAGCAAGAATCACTCAATTTGTATAATATGCACTAGAAAATCGCTTATTTTATTTGATGTCAAAGAAACATAATTAGATTGTGCTCCGTATAATGATGAAACTTCTTAGAAAAAGTATTGGGTTTTTTAGCGTGACTTTGAGTGCATCAATGGTGTATGATATGGATTGATGGTGTGTGGATGTGCATATGTGTGTGTATGATAATGTGGGAGTCATTATGGACTTTCTAATGAGCCACTCGACCCACACTGTGGCATGCTCGACCACATCAGTGAGCATTCTGATCTGCTGCTTGACTGGAATTCAAGCCGCTCGACCAAGGCTATTTTGCTCGACCGGTCAAGCGAGAATCCAGAATGCACTCTGTTTTCTTGCGTGATAAGTTTTACGGGAATGTTTTAATGTGGGCCCTTGCCCAATCATTTGTATACAGTTTCTACTATAAATAGGAGTCTCATACACTCACTCCAATGTGGATTATAAATAGGAGTCTCACACACTCATCAAATCCATGTTCGAATTGCAAGCAAACAACTTACGTCTTCCCCCAACATAATGAACTTTGCCACTATTTTCTCGAATACAATCATTCCAAAAACATACTATAGTCACGCGAAATGATGCCATTTTCTACATTAATACAAAGAAAATCAACATCAACATCAACATCAACTCATGCCCATACAAGTACATTATATTCATTTGATTATAATCTTTTTTGGTGTAAAAATTATTCAAATCCATAATGTAACTAAGTTTATACATATATAATACACATAAAATCCAAATAATAAACCAATTCATAAGTTCATAAATAATATTTCTAATACCAACATCAACATCAACATTTCTAATAATATTATCAACATTCAATTCAACTAATTCAACAACATTACTTCAAAATCCAACATAAAGCTACAAAAACAATTAAAAATTACCTTCAATGCTTATGGATGATTAAGAATAGTCTTGATTTAATAAGTAGAAACCTACATTTGAAAAAATAAACAAATTTGGTTAAAACCCTAAAAAACTACATATACACAAAAAAAAAAAAATTTACCTTTGAACAAGCTAGAGTATCTCACACTAATTTTGAAGTGCCAAATTGAAAGAGGAATGCAAGAATTGATGGAATGAATCAATGCTTTTAGAGGGAGAATGTCGAATGAAATTAGGGTTTTGAAAAAATGGGTAAAAATGCGAAAAAATAAAACTGACTTGCGTTTTTTTAGAACATGGCTGTTCGCAGTTAGTAACTGCGAACAACTCTAAACTATAAATTTGAGATTTTCACGCTTACTTTTAGAAATTTTTTAAACCTTAGTTTATTTAATTAATTTTTTTAGGTTAGGTATTTCAAAAATTCAATTTTGAAATATGCAAAGCCTTAGAAATTTAATCCGTTGAGTATCTTATTTTCTTTCTAATTAATTTTTCGTTGACTATCTTTTCTTTAATTTGTCTTCTCCAAAGTTAGATGCCTTTGCTCTAAGTTCTTTTATTCAACTTAAGTCTTTTGCTCTAAAATCTACTCTTATTTAGATTCATATTACATAAGTAGGATTTTTTTTATATAATTATTTAAAAAATAAGGGTTTAACCATGCATATTATTTTTTTTTTTTTTAAATAGTTTAACATCCTTTACCTTGCACGAAAATGAGTAGCCGCAGGAGCAACACCCAATTATAGTGGAACACGTAATATGTAAATGTTGGAGTTTGGCGTGACTTTAAGTGCACAAATCACATGTGATCGGGATGATATTCGATGCATGGCTAATATATGGATATATGTGTGTATGGAGTACCTTGTATGTGCTTAGTTATGTTGAACATTTAGAGTATATAAACCTAGATTTGTATATACTACATACTTAGTATAGTAGTGGGACTTAAATAAATTATAAGTCCAAATTAAATGCCTCAAAGAATTTGATGAATCATTACTTTGATTCGTAAGTTTTTTTTGATGAAACATTACTTTGTTTCATAAGCTTTGCTTGGTGAAACATTACTTTGTTTCTTACGCTTTGCTTGGTGAAACATTACTTTGTTTCATAAGCTTTGCTTGGTGAAACATTACTTTGTTTCATAAGCTTTGCTTGGTGAAACATTACTTTATTTCATAAGCTTTGTTTGGTGAAACACTTTTGTTTCAAAATGAGGTATTGTTTGATGCATAGCTCTATAAATAGAGATTGCATGCCAAGGGACATTCCATCCCAATTTCATATAATTTATGATTTCTCTCTTAAGAATACTCTTATTCTTGTTCTTCCTTTCATGAGATAATATTGAGAGAGTAATTAACTCTTAATATCATCAAAGTTCATAATTCACTACAACACTTGTATTTACTATTGCAATTTCCTTGTGCTAGGATTTTGTTGTATAGATTGTATCTCATTGTGAATTTCATTTATCATCCCAAGCACCTTTGTGGGAGAAATATCACAATAGGAAAGTGCATGAACGCCTTCTACTCATATCAATTTTCCGAGCGACTTCTTTGATTGTCGCAACCTTATCTTCATGGTGTCCATTTGGTGATTTACAAAGCAAGGAGCTCCATTGCCATCCACACAAGGGAAATACAAATCGGTTTGCTTATTTGTATTTGCATTATATTTCCAATAATCTATTGTGATATTTTTTCAAAGATGGCAAGTGTCAAAGATCTCGTTAAAATATTTTTCATCAAGTTGGACAATTATTTCGGCATGAAGTTCTGATGATGGCAAATGAAATATTTATTTTCATGGGTATCTTTAGTAAGAAGAAGTATCATGGAAAACAACACCAAAACCAAAGGTATGATAATTTTGTTTAGCATACTTTCGATTAATCTTTGTTTGTTGATTTGTAATTATTTTATTTATTGTGATAATTATGAAATAAAGTATCAATTTTAATGATGTAACCACTTTTGTGGTTAGTTATGGTAGTTATTTGTAAATAACTACTTATAAGTAAATGATGAATTTATTGACTTTTATCAAGTATCTCATGATAAGACAAAATTAAAGTGACATATATTTTATATACCCAAATTTTTTCAATAAAAAAAAAAGGGGGGGTAATGATTTACATTGAAATACTCAAATGAGTTATGTAATTACCCAAGTCAATCTAGTTATATCATAACTAAGATTAAGGGGTAGAATTTATATGTCATGTAGATATACATGTTTATGTATATGGAGCATTTTAAATTTAAATTTAATATGGTCGGACCATTATTTATAATAATTAAGATTAAATTATTATGTATAATTCAACAATGTTGAAATTATAAGTAAGTGGTTGTTTCATCATTACTTACGAAAATAGTTATGAAGTAAATGTTATTCTATTTAAGAGAATAAATTAATTTGCATAGATTTTGCAAATTATGTTTTATGGTGATTAAAATTCCATAATGTTTATAAATCAAATTATTATTACTAGTTTGTAATAATATTTTTGGTATGTTTATTTGATCCATATAAGTAAATGGATTGTATATAATTTATTCATAAATTATATGTGACAAGTTGATTTATTTTAAAAAAAACTATAAAGTGATTACTATTTATAAGTATTTACTTATAAAATTGTGTCCTTTAAGACATGTGAATTATCAAGGGGTATGATAATGTATTTTATGCCTTAAGCATAAAATGTATATTATGGCAAATAAATTCCATAATGTTTAATAATTTATTTATTATTACTAGTTTGTAATAATGTAAGAAATTTTCTCAAGTTATACATAATTATATGTATGAAATTCAATTTTGAATTGAATCACAAAGAATTGTCATTTCTATTTGTGATTGAATGTTTACAAATAGGGGAGGTAATTTTAAACTTCCAAGTGTAAACTAATAAAGATAATATTTTATCCATAAACATTTGTCTTAGTTTTAGACAAAAGAGATTAAATTATCTCTTGTTTGAAATGTCAAAGGTACTAGAATAATGATTACTTCTAGTGTTCCATATTTATTTAATGTGGAAGGAGACCCATTGACTTTTAGTGATGTTATGGCATCACAAGATAGTGCCTTTTGGAAAGAGGCTATAGATGATGAGATGCAATCCATCACGGGGGATAATACTTGGGTATTACTAGATCTCCCACCAACTTGTAAACCAATTGGTTGCAAGTGGATCTTCCACAAGAAGATGAAAATTGATGGAACTATTGATAAGTTCAAGGCCCGTTTAGTGGCACAAAGCTTTAGACTAAAGCAGGGTATCGGTCACTTCGATACATACACTCGTTGCAAGAACAACCATCACAAGGTTGTTGGTAGCGTTGGCTACAATATATCATCTAGAGGTCCATCAAAGGTTTTTTTTTTATGTCTAAATCCTTCCAAATGAAGGATATGGGGGAGGCCGATGTGATCTTAGGCATAAAGATCAAAAGACATGGTGGTCGTATTAAGCTTAGTCAATCTCATTACATTGATAAAGTGCTTAATAGGTTTAAATTTCAAGATTAGACACCAATCTCAAGTCCCATGGAGCAAGGTATGAAATTTACCAAGCATACCGGAAAACCAATTTCTCAATTAGAGTATGCAAAGATTATTGGATCTTTGATGTATGCTATGACATATACAAGGCCGGACATAGCATTTGCGGTTGGTAAATTGAGTAGATTTACTATTTACCCGGGTCCCCAACATTTGTTGGCGATAAGGAGAGTATTACGATACTTGAAAGGAACCATAAATTATGGTATAACTTATAGTGGTGAACCTCCTATTTTGGAAGGTTATTCCGATGCTAGTTTGATCACTAATGAAGAGGATAATTCTTCAACTAGTGGTTGGGTGTTTGTTTATGGGGAAGGTGACATTTCATGGGCTTCCAAGAAACAAATGGTATTAGCAAATTCCACTATGTCTGCGGAATTCATTGCACTTGCCTCGTCGGCAAATGAAGCGGAGTGGTTAAGGAATCTCATGTTTGAGATACCTTTGTTGCCAAAGCCAATTTCACCGGTGGAAATTCATTCGGATTGCACAACGGCTTTGAGAAGAGCTTATAGTCAAGTGTATAATGGTAAGTCGAGACACATTGCTCTTAGACACAGTCTAGTGCAAGATCTTATCATTCATGGGGTCATAACTCTTGACTATGTGAACACCAAGTTCAATTTGGCTGTTTTTTTCACTAAAGCCATGAGTAAGGTTTCAATTGAACAAGCGTCAATTGAGATTGGTTTATGTCAATAAAGTTTAAAGGAAAATCCCAATTCACACACAAGTAGCATTGTGTCTTGAATTCAATGTGGTAAAGTCCTTTAAAGTCTTTGAAAGCAACAAGGATGAATGACCCATAGTTGCTTTAGCCCGTGATGACAAGGTAGTCTCTTAAGTTCTCAAGGTCAAGGGTTGAAGAGCTCTTGGTGGTATCCTATCACGGGGATATGTTTTACATAGTGAGAACCTACCTATTTAAGTTTGAAGTTTTGGCCGCTTCAAGTAGTCAAGATTGGCATATCCGACTATGATAAACTTATGAATAGATATGGACACGGCCCTATATAATGTGTCAAGGTAAATGACAATGTGTTATTAATTTTATGTGTATTTAACCTTCAAGTGGTTGGATGGGCTAGTTGATTCAATCCGTAGGGACATCATTCTAGTTCGATCGATTGTAAAGTGTTTTATACTAGGCGTTAATTCAATCCGTAGGGACATTAGCGTTGATGCATGAAACGGAATTATATACTTAATGTGTAAAGGAAGAAGGAGGTTTGTTATACTCTAAATGGGGGAGGATTGTTGAACATTTAGAGTAGATAAACCTAGATTTGTATATACTACATACTTAGTATAGTAGTGGGACTTAAATAAATTATAAGTCCAAATTAAATGCCTCAAAGAATTTGATGAATCATTACTTTGATTCGTAAGTTTTTTTTGATGAAACATTACTTTGTTTCATAAGCTTTGCTTGGTGAAACATTACTTTGTTTCTTACGCTTTGCTTGGTGAAACATTACTTTGTTTCATAAGCTTTGCTTGGTGAAACATTACTTTGTTTCATAAGCTTTGTTTGGTGAAACACTTTTGTTTCAAAATGAGGTATTGTTTGATGCATAGCTCTATAAATAGAGATTGCATGCCAAGGGACATTCCATCCCAATTTCATATAATTTATGATTTCTCTCTTTAGAACACTCTTATTCTTGTTCTTCCTTTCATGAGATAATATTGAGAGAGTAATTAACTCTTAATATCATCAAAGTTCATAATTCACTACAACACTTGTATTTACTATTGCAATTTCCTTGTGCTAGGATTTTGTTGTGTAGATTGTATCTCATTGTGAATTTCATTTATCATTCCAAGCACCTTTGTGGGAGAAATATCACAATAGGAAAGTGCATGAACGTCTTCTACTCATATCAAGTTTCCGAGCGACTTCTCTGATTGTCGCAACCTTATCTTCATAGTGTCCATTTGGTGATTTACAAAGCAAGGAGTTCCATTGCCATCCACACAAGGGAAATACAAATCGGTTTGCTTATTTATATTTGCGTTATATTTCCAATAAGTTAAGCATGAGGGAGTCTCAAGATCATTGCAGAAGGGCAGCAGTAGCAAGCTCCAGCAGATTAGAAGGCACTGATCTTTCGCTCGACCAAGGCTGTAGCTCGCTCGACCAAGTGAAACTTGGCTCGACTAGTCAAGCATATTCTAGCCATTTCAGAGACATTCTGATCTGCTGCTCGACCAAAGTTTCCATTCGCTCGACCAAACCATTTCTGCTCGACACGTCGAGCGAGGCTCAGCGACAGTCTCTGTTTTCCTCCGTGATAAGTTAGCGGGTTGTATTATTATAAGCTTTTGCCCCATCACTTGTACATGACTTCTAATATAAATAAAAGTCTCTACCCACATTTCTATGAAGATTCTAACCCTAAGCCAAACACAAATCTTTCTCTTTCTCTACTCTTCTTCTCCAAGTGTAATATTCTCCATTGTATGAGTTCTTGAGAACTCCATTGATTATTCATATAATACAAGCAAGCTAACACTACCGAGGACGTAGCCCACATTGGGTGAACCTCGTAAATCTTGTATCTTTGTTTATTGCATTGTTTTTATTGTTTTTTCATTACTAGTTTATTGAAGTGTTTGTTTCATTGTATAAACACCCCTACCATTATTCTTAGGCGTTGTTAGGAATAAAATTTGAATCTTTAGACCCTAGTGTGCTTATTATATCAGTAGTTAAAATCTTGTTATTTGTCATTTCATCAATATGGGACAATACATTTCTCTTTTATACTTGTGTTTGATTAATGTCCACTTTCAAATTAGGATGTGAGTTTCACATGCTATACAAGTAAATTCTTCACGGTTAGAAGTGGAAATACGCAAACTATATTCTAACGCTAGTTCAAGCGATACCATAGAGCTCCTCTATATATTACATATTTACATGTATACAATACTTGGATCGTGACAGGTTGAATCTCTTAAATAATTAGAAAAAAAAATAAAAATAAAAAAATTGACTTCCGTCTTACTGTAGCAAAAGGATTATTTCTTCTTTTGGTGGAAGAGGAAAATATTTTTAGGAAATTTTACGTAATACTCCTGAAATTTTAGGTTTTTTACGTAGTAACCAAAACTTTTAAAAAATCCACGTGGTAATTCTGAGGTTTACTAAATTGTTCCACCACGATTTTTTTGCACGTAAAACATTAGCAAACATTAATTTCGAAGCTTTAAGGCTACTGTATGTCTATTTATGTGACTCACCATTTTAAATTCTATTAGTTTCAACAATGTCCCCCCAAACATAAATTTTAGGGAAAAAAATATGATTGAGATGAAAGATGGTAGAGTAAGGGTTTATGTTTTGAGGGAAAAAGTTAAAACTGATGGAATTTTAAAAAGTGAGTCGCATAAATAAACGAACAACAGTCTTAAAGCTTCGAAATTAACGTTTGCTAACGTTTTATGTGCAAAAAGGTCATGGTAGAACAATTTAGTAAACCTCAAAGTTACCGCGTGGATTTTTAAAAAGTTTTAATCATCATATGAAAAAACCAAAACCTCAAAGTTACCACGTGAATTTTCCAAATATTTTTTGCTAGGAGACACTTTTATGAAAAATATTCCTAGAAAGTATGAAATGAAAATTAAAACAACCAAAATAATATAAAGATATATTTTAAATGCAGAACCTACGCACTATATATAAGGGAACTTCCCCTTGACTCGGGGCAATGCATGTATATTTTCTTAGTCCCTACTCCCTATCAATTTTCCTTGAAAAGTATTTTGACTTTTTGAGGTTTCATTTAAAATTTTGGTGCAGATAATTTTTGACATAATAACAAAAGTTAACATGACAATAAAAATACAAAATTTAATTTTATTAATTTTTTTTTAAAATAATTTTTAGCATTATGTATAAATTTTGATTTAAATTTTTAAAATGTGTCATGCTTTAATGTGTTAATCATTAGTTAGGTGATTATATATTGTTATCATAGATGTATAATTTTGTTAAAGATTGCCCTTAGGCTATCAAAATACATTTAGGTTGTGTTTGGGTATGTATTTCTTTTCAAATTCTTAATATCAATTACGAAATCATAAATAAAAAATTTGAGAATAATAAAGTTAGGCAAGTCATTCTCAAATTCTCAACTTTAACTACTTTGAAAACAAAGGTGGAATTGACCAAAATCCAAATTTGAAGTTTTTTTATTTACCAAACACTTAATTTGATCCAACGCTAGATTTACAAATAAAATCATCATTCCTAAACATAACATCAAGTAATATGGAAAATTGAATGTGAATGCACCAAAAGAATTAACAAAAATCATATAAACAAATATTAAAATATGCAAAACCTTAGAGCTAATGTCCTTATTTTGAAGAGGTCAAGAATGTATAATTCTTTGATATCGGATTATAACATACTATATAAAATTACTCATCAAAATATGTGCAATTGTTATTGATGTGAAGTTACAGGTGATGTTTGCTAACAAAATATTAATTATAAATAACATCTTTGTAAAAACAAGGATAAGGTTGTATACATCTGATGTTTCGAATATGCTTAGGCGGAGCTACTTAATGATATAAAGGTATTGAAGTGTTACTATTTCAAGACCTTAGAATAACTAATTATCCCAAGCTTTTTTGGAATGGAAGGCAATCAAAATTGAATAAAGACAAGTCATTTTCATAAAGAACCTTGTTATAACTAGCACTTCTAGTCTAACTAATGTACTATCCTTGAAACTGAAAGGCTGAAACCCAAAATAATGAGCCTTGTAATAATGAGCCTCATTTTTCTTCTATTATTAGTTGTGCCTGCATTTGCTCAAAATAAAACAGAGTTCATATACAATGGCTTCCATGGATCCATCAATAAACTCCATCTCCATGGTTCACCAAAAATCCTTCCTAACGGTCTTCTCAAAAAGATGGATCATCTCTACGGGCCTTCCCAAGCTTATTATCCACATCTGTAAGGTTATGTCTTGAATCCCACATTGGAAGATTGATGTTTGTCATTATCCCACATTGGAAGATTAATGTTTTTCATTATCCCACATTGGAAGATTAATGTTTATCATTATCCCACATCGGAAGAATAACAAAGGCTTGTTATTCTTCTCCTTATAAAAGGAGTCTTGGGCATTAGTTTTGCATCATCCCAAAAATCTGTTTTGGCTAAGGTTTTTTGTATTGGAGTAATTTATAACCTCCTATTTTCTGTAATCTAGCCAATATTTGTATTCTGGGTTTCCTCTAGTAACAAAAAGAACTCTTGATTACATCCATTCTGATTGCTGGGGTCCTTCTCGAGTTGAAGCTATTGGAGGCTACAGATACTTTGTATCATTCATCGATGATTTTTCAAGAATGACTTGGGTGGTTTTGATGAAGCTTAAAAGTGAGGCTTTTAAATGTTTCAAGCAATGGAAGGCATTAGTGGAGAATCAAACAGGGAAGAAGATCAAAAGGTTGCGAACTGATAATGGTTTGGAGTTTTGTTGGATTGATTTTTAATGAGTTTTGCAAGGATGAGGGCATTGCTTGGCATCGTACAGTCAGAGATACACCGCAGCAGAACGGTGTAGCAGAACGCATGAATCAGACACTTCTCGAGAGAGCTCGTTGCATGCTCTCAAATGCTGGGTTACCTCGAAGGTTTTGGGCGGAAGCAGTTAGCACGTCATGTTTTTTGATAAACCGCGGACCTCACACTGGTATTCATCTGAAAACTCCTTATAAGGTGTGGTCTGGTAAGCCCGCAGATTACTCTAATTTAAGAGCTTTTGGTTGTACTGTTTATTATCATGTAAATGAGGGTAAATTAGAACCACGAGCGAAGAGGGGTGTATTTGTAGGCTATGGGGAAGGGGTTAAAGGGTATAGAATTTGGTCATCACCTGAGAACAGAGTTATACTTAGTAGAAATGTAGTTTTTGACGAAAATTCTATGTTTAACCCTATTGTGAAGTCTGTAGTTGTATCAGAAAATGGTAGTGCTAAGAATCAGGTGGAGCTGTAAGTCACTCAAGATGAAAGTGATGAATCACAACAGGAAGAAAAAGTTGAGCAACTACATTCAGAAACTGTTCAGCTAGATCCTTCGATTACATCACCAGTTCAGACAACTTTGGCTTATGATCGACCTAAAAGGTTGAATTTTGGGAAGCCGCCAAAGAGGTATGGGTACGAAGATATGGTAGCCTATGCTCTCCAGGTTGCTGAGGAAGTGGATCCTTATGAGCCATCCACCTACAGAGATGCAGTTACATGTACAGAGTCTGCCCAATGGCTTGCCGCAATGGGAGACGAGATGGAGTCACTTCAAAAGAATAAGACTTGGGATCTTGTACAACAACCTAGGGGGAGGAAGATTATTACTTGCAAATGGGTCTTCAAGAAGAAGGAAGGAATGTCACCTGCTGAGGGTATTAAGTATAAAGCACGAGTTGTTGCAAAGGGATTTCATCAGAGAGAGGGAGTAGACTACAATGAAATTTTCTCACCTGTGGTTAGACACACTTCCATCAGAGTGCTACTAGCAATGGTTGCACATCAAAATCTTGAGCTTGAACAACTAGATGTGAAGACAGCTTTCCTACATGGGGAGTTGGAGGAAGAAATCTACATGACTCAGCCAGATGGGTTCCAAGTTCCTGGAAAAGAAGACTATGTATGTAAGTTGAAGAAGTCATTGTATGGACTGAAGCAGTCTCCTAGGCAGTGGTACAAGAGATTTGATAGTTTCATGATAGAGATTGGCTACAACAGGAGTCCGTATGATTGTTGTGTATATCACAACAAATTGAAAAATGGTTCTTACATTTATCTTTTCCTGTATGTTGATGATATGCTAATAGCTTCAAAGGATAAGTCAGATATTCAGAAGTTGAAGGGTCTTTTGAGTGCTGAGTTCGAGATGAAAGATTTGGGTGCTGCAAAGAAAATTTTGGGAATGGAGATCTACAGAGACAGAAGCCAGAATAAACTTTTTGTGTCTCAAAAGGGGTATATTCAGAAGATATTGTCCAGGTTTGGTATGTCTAATGCTAAAGCCTTAGATACTCCATCTGCTGCAAATATTCATTTGTCTGTTTCTTTTACACCAAAATCTGCTGGAGAGAAGGAGTACATGTCTCGAGTTCCCTATGCTAGTGCAGTGGGGAGCTTGATGTATGCTATGGTCTGCACTAGACCTGATCTTGCACATTCTGTTAGTGTTGTCAGTAGGTTTATGTCACAACCTGGAAAAAAGCACTGGCAAGCTGTGAAGAGGATATTTCGGTACCTCAAGGGTACTTCTGACCTTGGTCTCATTTATAGAGGTGATATACAGTGTTTGGTTACTGGTTACTCCGATTCTGATTATGCTGGAGATGTTGATAGTAGGAGATCTATGACTGGTTATGTGTTCACTCTTGGTGTTTCTGTTGTTAGTTGGAAGGCTACTTTGCAACCTACAGTGAGTTTGTCAACTACAGAAGCAGAGTACATGGCTTTGACAGAAGCTGCAAAAGAGGGAATCTGGTTGAAAGGACTGGTTAGTGATCTGGGTCTATGTCATGATCAAGCTATCGTGTATTGCGACAGTCTTAGTGCCATATGTTTGGCTAAGGATCAAGTCCATCATGAGAGAACCAAACACATTGATGTTAGATATCATTTCTTAAGGAATGAGAAGAGAATTAAGGTGAACAAAGTGGGTACTGCTGATAATCCTGCTGATATGTTCACCAAGTCTGTTCCGCACAGCAAGTTCCAACATTGCTTGGACTTGTTAAATGTGGGAAGTTGTTGATTGCCCTCTTGGGGCAAGAGAAAAAAAAAATCTGAGGCAGAGGACTTGTGTCTGGTACTCGTGGATAGTACATCTGTTATCTGTTGTTGCTGAGAGGATTCAAGTCAAGGTGGAGATTTGTAAGGTTATGTCTTGAATCCCACATTGGAAGATTGATGTTTGTCATTATCCCACATTGGAAGATTAATGTTTTTCATTATCCCACATTGGAAGATTAATGTTTATCATTATCCCACATCGGAAGAATAACAAAGGCTTGTTATTCTTCTCCTTATAAAAGGAGTCTTGGGCATTAGTTTTGCATCATCCCAAAAATCTGTTTTGGCTAAGGTTTTCTGTATTGGAGTAATTTATAACCTCCTATTTTCTATAATCTAGCCAATATTTGTATTTTGGGTTTCCTCTAGTAATAAAATTTTTCTCTCCTCTGCCTGTGGACGTAGTCGACACATTGTTGGTGAACCACGTAAATTCTGTGTGTTTTGTGTTTGTCAATTTTTACGCTTTCTTTCTTACATCAGTTATAACAAACTGGTATCAGAGCCAGATATATTTTTTGGTAAGAAAGATGTCTGCGATGAATGTGAAGATTGACAAATTCACGGGGAGGAATAGTTTCAGTTTATGGCAGATCAAGATGCGGGCTTTGTTAAAGCAACAAGGCTTGTGGGCACCATTGTCAAAGAAGACAATTGATGCTGAATCGGCTGAGATGGCCGTGCTAGAGGAAAAGGCGCATTCGACAATTGTGCTGTGTCTCGCTGACGACATCATCACCGAGGTTGCCGAGGAGGAAACAACATCAGGTCTGTGGTTGAAACTCAAAAGTCTATATATGACGAAGTCTTTAACCAATAAGTTGCTCTTGAAACAACGTCTGTTTGGTCTGCGAATGCAAGAAGGTATGTCTCTTCGAGAGCATTTAGATCAATTAAACACAATTTTATTAGAATTGCGTAATATTGATGTTAAAATTGAGGATGAAGATGCAGCCTTAATTCTGTTAGTTTCTTTACCATTGTCATATGAGAATTTTGTTCAGTCTTTTATTGTTGGTAAAGATACTATAACTCTAGAAGAAGGTAGATCATCTCTTCATACTAGAGAGTTGCGCCATAAGGCGACTAGTAGTGTTACAGATAATCAGGCTGCTGGGTTAGTAGCGACAGGAGGTAAGGGTCAGGGAAATTCAAAGAAAAAGAAATTTAATAAATCTGTTCCCAAGGGTCCTAAACCTACAGACATCTGTAATTACTGTAAGGAGCAGGGGCATTGGAAGAATGACTACCCTAAGAAAAAGAAGCAGCAAGATAAATCTGGGTCTGTCGCCCTGGCAAAAGAAAACACCTATTCTGAAGATGATTTTGTTCTGGTCGCTGATGAACAAACACGTCAACCTGATGTGTGGGTTCTAGATTCAGGGGCGTCTTATCATATATGTCCACGCAGAGAATGGTTTACAACCTATGAGCAGATAGATGGAGGTAATGTTTCTATGGCCAACAGTGTTGTCTGCAAGGCGGTTGGTATTGGCTCGATTAAAATACGGACACATGATGGTAAATTCTGTACATTGAACGAAGTTAGGCATGTTCCATCAATGACTAAGAATCTGATATCACTTAGTCTTTTAGACAGCAAAGGTTTCAATTTCAAGGGTGAAGGTGGAACGTTACATGTCTGCAAAGGTTCTAATGTGGTTCTGAAAGGTGTTAAAACTGGTACTTTGTATTTATTGCAAGGCTCTACGTTGTCTGGTCTAGCTGTTGTTGCATCATCAGAGGTTCACGAGGATAATATGACTAAACTGTGGCATATGAGGCTTGGTCATATGAGTGAAAGAGGGATGCAAGTCCTGTCGAAAGGAGATCTTCTATGTGGCCACAAGGTCAAGGATCTTGGATTCTGCGAGCATTGTGTGTTTGGGAAACTTCATCGCACCAAGTTTCCTAAAGCAGATCATAGAAAAAAAAGAACTCTTGATTACATCCATTCTGATTGCTGGGGTCCTTCTCGAGTTGAAGCTATTGGAGGCTACAGATACTTTGTATCATTCATCGATGATTTTTCAAGAATGACTTGGGTGGTTATGATGAAGCTTAAAAGTGAGGCTTTTAAATGTTTCAAGCAATGGAAGGCATTAGTGGAGAATCAAACAGGGAAGAAGATCAAAAGGTTGCGAACTGATAATGGTTTGGAGTTTTGTTGGACTGATTTTTAATGAGTTTTGCAAGGATGAGGGCATTGCTCGGCATCGTACAGTCAGAGATACACCGCAGCAGAATGGTGTAGCAGAACGCATGAATCAGACACTTCTCGAGAGAGCTCGTTGCATGCTCTCAAATGCTGGGTTACCTCGAAGGTTTTGGGCGGAAGCAGTTAGCACGTCATGTTTTTTGATAAACCGCGGACCTCACACTGGTATTCATCTGAAAACTCCTTATAAGGTGTGGTCTGGTAAGCCCGCAGATTACTCTAATTTAAGAGCTTTTGGTTGTACTGTTTATTATCATGTAAATGAGGGTAAATTAGAACCACGAGCGAAGAGGGGTGTATTTGTAGGCTATGGGGAAGGGGTTAAAGGGTATAGAATTTGGTCATCACCTGAGAACAGAGTTATACTTAGTAGAAATGTAGTTTTTGACGAAAATTCTATGTTTAACCCTATTGTGAAGTCTGTAGTTGTATCAGAAAATGGTAGTGCTAAGAATCAGGTGGAGCTGCAAGTCACTCAAGATGAAAGTGATGAATCACAACAGGAAGAAAAAGTTGAGCAACTACATTCAGAAACTGTTCAGCCAGATCCTTCGATTACATCACCAGTTCAGACAACTTTGGCTTATGATCGACCTAAAAGGTTGAATTTTGGGAAGCCGCCAAAGAGGTATGGGTACGAAGATATGGTAGCTTATGCTCTCCAGGTTGCTGAGGAAGTGGATCCTTATGAGCCATCCACCTACAGAGATGCAGTTACATGTACAGAGTCTGCCCAATGGCTTGCCGCAATGGGAGACGAGATGGAGTCACTTCAAAAGAATAAGACTTGGGATCTTGTACAACAACCTAGGGGGAGGAAGATTATTACTTGCAAATGGGTCTTCAAGAAGAAGGAAGGAATGTCACCTGCTGAGGGTATTAAGTATAAAGCACGAGTTGTTGCAAAGGGATTTCATCAGAGAGAGGGAGTAGACTACAATGAAATTTTCTCACCTGTGGTTAGACACACTTCCATCAGAGTGCTACTAGCAATGGTTGCACATCAAAATCTTGAGCTTGAACAACTAGATGTGAAGACAGCTTTCCTACATGGGGAGTTGGAGGAAGAAATCTACATGACTCAGCCAGATGGGTTCCAAGTTCCTGGAAAAGAAGACTATGTATGTAAGTTGAAGAAGTCATTGTATGGACTGAAGCAGTCTCCTAGGCAGTGGTACAAGAGATTTGATAGTTTCATGATAGAGATTGGCTACAACAGGAGTCCGTATGATTGTTGTGTATATCACAACAAATTGAAAAATGGTTCTTACATTTATCTTTTCCTGTATGTTGATGATATGCTAATAGCTTCAAAGGATAAGTCAGATATTCAGAAGTTGAAGGGTCTTTTGAGTGCTGAGTTCGAGATGAAAGATTTGGGTGCTGCAAAGAAAATTTTGGGAATGGAGATCTACAGAGACAGAAGCCAGAATAAACTTTTTGTGTCTCAAAAGGGGTATATTCAGAAGATATTGTCCAGGTTTGGTATGTCTAATGCTAAAGCCTTAGATACTCCATCTGCTGCAAATATTCATTTGTCTGTTTCTTTTACACCAAAATCTGCTGGAGAGAAGGAGTACATGTCTCGAGTTCCCTATGCTAGTGCAGTGGGGAGCTTGATGTATGCTATGGTCTGCACTAGACCTGATCTTGCACATTCTGTTAGTGTTGTCAGTAGGTTTATGTCACAACCTGGAAAAAAGCACTGGCAAGCTGTGAAGAGGATATTTCGGTACCTCAAGGGTACTTCTGACCTTGGTCTCATTTATAGAGGTGATATACAGTGTTTGGTTACTGGTTACTCCGATTCTGATTATGCTGGAGATGTTGATAGTAGGAGATCTATGACTGGTTATGTGTTCACTCTTGGTGTTTCTGTTGTTAGTTGGAAGGCTACTTTGCAACCTACAGTGAGTTTGTCAACTACAGAAGCAGAGTACATGGCTTTGACAGAAGCTGCAAAAGAGGGAATCTGGTTGAAAGGACTGGTTAGTGATCTGGGTCTATGTCATGATCAAGCTATCGTGTATTGCGACAGTCTTAGTGCCATATGTTTGGCTAAGGATCAAGTCCATCATGAGAGAACCAAACACATTGATGTTAGATATCATTTCTTAAGGAATGAGAAGAGAATTAAGGTGAACAAAGTGGGTACTGCTGATAATCCTGCTGATATGTTCACCAAGTCTGTTCCGCACAGCAAGTTCCAACATTGCTTGGACTTGTTAAATGTGGGAAGTTGTTGATTGCCCTTTTGGGGCAAGAGAAAAAAAAAATCTGAGGCAGAGGACTTGTGTCTGGTACTCGTGGATAGTACATCTGTTATCTGTTGTTGCTGAAAGGATTCAAGTCAAGGTGGAGATTTGTAAGGTTATGTCTTGAATCCCACATTGGAAGATTGATGTTTGTCATTATCCCACATTGGAAGATTAATGTTTTTCATTATCCCACATTGGAAGATTAATGTTTATCATTATCCCACATTGGAAGGTTAATGTTTATCATTATCCCACATCGGAAGAATAACAAAGGCTTGTTATTCTTCTCCTTATAAAAGGAGTCTTGGGCATTAGTTTTGCATCATCCCAAAAATCTGTTTTGGCTAAGGTTTTCTGTATTGGAGTAATTTATAAACTCCTATTTTTTGTAATCTAGCCAATATTTGTATTCTGGGTTTCCTCTAGTAATAAAATTTTTCTCTCCTCTGCCTGTGGACGTAGTCGACACATTGTCGGTGAACCACGTAAATTCTGTGTGTTTTGTGTTTGTCAATTTTTACGCTTTCTTTCTTACATCAGTTATAACAACATCCTATAACCTTCAAACCAAATCATCTTTCATTCTCCACCACTTTTGTTTTCACTATCATTCGAACCTTAGTTAATCATTTTGGACATGGAATCGTCTTTTTTATCACTCCATCCAAAAACTTCCAACATGCTTTCCCCGCAGCATACTTAGGACTCCTCAATCCTACCACAAATGGCAAAAACACTAATCACATATTCGCAATCGAGCTCGACACCAATCAAAATCTTGAAGTTGAAGATATAAATGGAAACCATGTTGGGATCGACATAAACAGTGTCAAATCTAAGTATGCTGCTCCTGCGGCTTACTTTTCTGATAAAGAAAGAGTGAACAAAACACTGCTTTTAACTATTGGTAAGCCTATCCAAATTTGGATAGACTATGATGAGCTAGAGATGTTAGTGAATGTAACATTAGCTCCATTTAGCTATCCAAAACCAAGTAAGTGTTTATTGTCTAAACCCGTCAATCTTTCTGCTATACTCTTTGATTCCATGTATATCGGTTTTGCTTCTTCGAGTGGTTATCCATCAAATACCCATTACATATTAGGATGAAGCTGGAATCAAAGTGGGAGAGCACAAGATTTTGATCCTTCTAAGCTTCCATCTCTTCCAATTATCATACAAAAGATAGACTCAAATAAGATGGTTTTTGTAATTCAGGTTATAGTTGTACTGTTTTTTTTAGTGATTTCTTCAGCTTTTTGCTTTGTGCGGATGATGAAGTATAGAGAGTTACATGAAGCTTGGGAAAAGGAATTTGCTCCGCAAAGATTTTCATACAAAGAGCTTTATGTAGCAACAAAAGGTTTTAGAAACTCCGGGATTCTTGGAGTTGGTGGATTTGGGAAGGTTTACAAGGGCGTATTGCGCTCTTTGAATGCTGAAATAGCTGTTAAACAAGTCTCCCATGATTCAAAGCAAGGGATGAAAGAATTTATGGCGGAGATTACTAATATGAAAAGGCTAAGCCATAAAAACTTGGTACAACTCTTGGGCTAATGTAGAAGAAAAGGAGAGCTTCTTTTGGTGTATGAGTATATGCCTAATGGGAGCCTTGACAACTTCCTCTTTAGCAAAGATGAAAAAACAAATCTAAGTTGGTTCTCGAGATTTAAGATAATTAAGGGGGTGGCATCTGCACTTCTCTACCTACACGAGGAGTGGGAACAAGTTGTTCTTCACCGAGATGTGAAGGCAAGTAATGTCCTATTAGATGCTGAAATGAATGCAAGGCTTGGTTATCTGGGGCTTGCTAGACTTTACAATCATAATAATGATCCTCGTACCACCCATGTAGTGGGAACCATTGGATATATTGCACCGGAGGTAAGCAGAACGGGAAAACCTACAACTAGTACTGATGTTTTTGCTTTTGGAATGTTCTTACTCGAGGTGGGTTGTGGAAGGAGACCTATTAGCAGACAATATGGAAATGAAGCAGAGATTTTATTCCTGAGTGACTGGGTTTATGATTGTTGGAAGAGGGGAAAAATTCTGAAGGCAAGTGATCCTAAGATGGGAAGACATTATCAGGAAAGGGAAATGGAGGTTGTGTTGAAGTTAGGACTTCTGTGCTTAAATCCCAAAACAGAAGAAAGGCCTACAATGAGGCAAGTAGTTCACATGCTTCATGATCAAGAAAAATTGCCAACAATTCCTTCTGAATATGATATTGATAGTTGCAATTTATGGAGAACATCGAGTTCATCGACATCATTGACATCATCGAATGGAACTGTTTGCTGTAGTAACACGTCTAGTGCAAATTCAGTCCTGCAGTATGGTCGCTCATAGATTGGGATTGTTTGGTTGCAGTTGTTGAAGGGTTAGAAATATTTGTTTTAATTTTGTCAGTAATGTTTCCATTACTTTGTTTTTAGTGATTTATCTTTATGTCACAGCAATAACATAGGAGGTAACAAATAAACAAACAAACTCATCCTCCTCGTCTCTTCCTCAGCATTCATGTATCAAACACCTCCATAATGTCTTGTTATTACTGGGAATTTCGGAAGTTATTGTTTTGTCATTAATTATTTTAAAAAGAGAAGACATTTCTGATAGTTACTCAGTATAATAAACTTCGAACAGTTGGAAATCATTGGGATTGAATCATCAAGAAAGGTCATGATGATCGAGTTCCGTATTGATGACTTCCAATAGTGGTCATATGCTTTATAAAAAGAAAAAGTTGTTTCAGGTGAGGGGGAAAGGTTGTTACCGGTGGAGGGTTGTTTCGAGTAAGGAGTTGATTGTCTTAGGGGAAGGTGTTACTATTTTATATTTTATTTATATTAAAACTTTAGGTTACCTATAGACTAGATTGAAACTCACAAACTTCTTTACATTTACATCCAGTTCAAGCATGCTAGATTCTATTCTTAATAAAATCTGTCCATATTTTCCTTCCAAACTCCATCCCTCTAAATCCCTTCCCTCTTATTTTGTTATCCAAGCAAGAAATTCCCCCTTCCTCAAAATCCTTCCCCTTCCTTTCCCTCCATTTCCTTCAATTCAAACACACTCTAAGGAGCCACAAAAAGGAAAAGAACGTCTTTGTCTCATGATCATGCCAAAAGGAAACTTTGCCTTTGATCTTTCAAATTCTCATGAAATTAGGAATCTGATAATTAATCACCATCAATATAATAGGGAACTACAATGCTGAGTAATGTTTGTTTTATACCTGGGATTGGACAGTCGGAGGTTGCAAAACTAAATTATGACTTCAGCTGTTCAGCACTTCAGCTTTAACAAGCAAGAATTGAGAACTCTTTTCCAGTGAGCAAAATTAAGAATACAAATTTGTGCTCCCATCATCTCGGAATGCCACAAATAAATCGTAAAAACGAACTGTTGGCAATGCTTATTTATTAACAATATATTGATTTAAAATTGTATTATACAGAGATAGAGGGCTTAAGACAGTTCTCATCTTGCAACATATGAATCAAATCTGATTCTGCTAGTTTAGCCTCGATTTTTTCCAGACTTAAGCCTTTGGTTTCTGGGACCAACGTCAATACAAATACAAGGGCCAGCAAAGAAATAGCTCCGAATACAAGGAAAAGATTACCTGCCCCCAACAGCTCCTGCAAAACTAAAAATGTTAGCACAGAACATCACACAACTAGCCAGGTATGCAATATGGTTCCAGACTAATACTTTGTTCGGATAACAATTTCGGAGGGAAAGGAATGGAAGGAAAGGGGAAGGGAGGGGAGGGAATATTAGGGAAATTCTGCATGTTTGTTTAGGAGCATGGAATAAAAACTCCCCCATGACGATACGTAACGCCCGTTATATAACCTGTTTAAAAGTTACCGCGGCGTTAAATCCCGTTATATAACGGTGCATGAAATTTCACGGTCAAAACGCCGCATTGACCATTATATAACGTGTAACGCGCAATATTTTACCGTTATAACGATATTTCACCGTTACAACGTTATTTGTCTTCCCGTTAAAATTTTATTAATACCCCTTAACTTCAATCATTACGATTACTTATATATAGTAACTCATAATTTTAGTTGATAAACAAAATAATTAACTAATAACTAATAAATTAATTAATTATACACAAAAAGAATCTCAAATATCGCAATTATAATAGCTAGTTGCATATTATAGCATAATAATATTAGCTCAAAAACAAAAATGCAATTATAAGTTCAAAACACCTTGTGTGATTTTTTGATTCGCATTGTTTCTCCGTTATAGCCGTTTTCCGCGACATCGGAACTGTTTCCGCATAAGCATCCGCAACCGCGATTTTTTTCCATGTTTAGGAGGGAGCGGAAAGGAGAGGAAGAGAAAGAAAATTCCTATTTTCCTTCTAAATCTGTCCACATTAGGAGAGATAAGGTTATTGAAAAACTGTAGGGACTTAATCCCTTCCTTCCAAATCCTCCCCTCCGAAATCGGTAATCAAACAAAGGAAATTCTGTCCAAATCTTTCTCCTTCCTTCTCTACCAACTCACTCAATCCAAATTCCAAACAATGTGTGAAAGAAAATTGTCTCTTAAAGTCATACACTATGTCTGGATAGCAAATTAGGAGAGAGAAGAAAGGAATGGGAGGGGAAGGAAGGGAAAGGAAGGGGAGGGGTAAGGACGGAAAGTATATCATGTTAAAGGAAAGGAAAACAAGTGTTTTCCCTCCAAATCTTTTCACCTCAGGAGAGATTATATTCTTAACAAAATTTGTCCATATTTTTCCTCCAAATCCTTTCCCTCCCTTTTCGTTATCCAAACGAGATTCTCCATCTTTTCCCTCCATTTTTCTCTATCCAAACATAGTGGTTGTTTAACTCTTACCTTTAATGGTGAGTAAGAAAAGGTCACAAGAGCATTTGAGCCAAAATTTGTTAAAACCGCAAGACTGATTCCTCGTCCTCTTGTGCGAAGGGGGAATATCTCGGATACCATTAGCCAGCTGATGGGTCCAAACGATATCTAAGGCATCATTTTCACAAAAGCAATTTCAGATACAAAGGCACAAACCACAGTTCCCATGTTATGCAGACTTATCTTTGAAAGAAATGTCTAGTATGAAATGAAAGTTTTACCCGATTTTTCAATAGGAAGCCCTCAAAATATGCAAATTTAATCATTAAATCCACGCCTATATCTTATGAGAAGTCGCACGTCTTAACATATAACAGTCTAATGCATGATTACTCGCTTCAGTATCATGTTTTAGAATGTTTGAGAAAGCTACTAGGGGAGCACATAACAGGTATGATCTGGAATACATGTATTGTAGAAAATTACCTGATAGCTACCAACGTATACAAGCAACGCCCCTACTGCAACAGATGAGAGGCCTCCTAGAAATTTGTAGTAAGCGGCAAGGACGAACATGGATACAGCCTGCATAATATCAAAGAAGGAAGTTTTCAGTTGCCAAATTAACACCTCTGCAACACTAAAAGGATGAAGAATGATATTGATGATAGCGAACCAGTTTCAAATATACTGTTTAATTTCAAATCTTTCCACCTCCTCTCACGTTTGTTTTACCCTTTTTTGTAAAAATAATGATACTCATTCCCAAGGTTTTCATTTCATCCCCAAGATTTTCTGGACTAACTAAAAAGTAATATCTTTAATTGATAGTCATTAATTATTAATTCAAAAAAATATTGTCATTACTTATTATTACATAAATCAATATTTGAAAGGCGCAATTGATGTAAACATTATATCATCATTGGACCATGAAAGATTCCCTAAATTCTTCAACTGGAACTATATTGATTTGTTTTAACTTAACTATTTTGTTTCTTCAATTTATTAATAATTATTCGCTCATTTGATCAAAATGTTACACTGTTCATGCATTGTAACTTTTTAATGCAAAAGTTCTACAGATTTCTCGAAAATATTTTATTTTTCTTCTGTGTTTTATCAGTTATGTATCAATAAAATAATTACTCCTACTAACACTTCCCGTGAATATTATTTAGAGAACAAAAAAGTTAAGTATACATACAATCCCACTAACACCTCCTATCAATAAGGGTTTCCTTCCAATGTCATCGACTTTGAGAACAGCAACTCCTGTCATCATAAACTGCAAAAAGGGTGCGAGAAACATCAACATCAAAATTCATTTTCCTCTTCATAAAAACGGTATTATGTTACTCCTAGCTAATTACTAAGTGAGTTATATACCTTAAAAAGGCCAATCAACACTGAAACTCGAGTAGCATCGGTTGCAGCAGAAAATCCTGCTTTCTATTTACAGTCAAGAAAACACGAAGATGGATAAGTTTAAGAGAAACTTCTTCGGCAAAAGAGCCTGGAAAATGAAGATGGATAAGTTTTGGTTTACCTGTAGGATTTGACCAGCATAATACAAAACACTAGGCTGCCCAGTTATCTGAAAAATATGCATCAATGCAGCATGATAATTGCAAACATGTCCATTCAAAAAAAAAAAAAAAAATTGTAAACATGGGTTCATAGAATACCTGCTGAAAAAGTACGAGGCCTCCTCCAATTATAAAAGCTCTTAGATTACGACCTTGAAACACCTCTAAAAAGCTTGCCGCCTGATCTTGGTAAGCAGCCTTTACTGATACTATTGTGTCTTCAATTTTCGTTTTAGACACCTTGTCACCTACATGTTTTCCGCGGAGTCTGCTCAGAGAAGCAATCGCTTGCTCCTTGTACTCTGGTAAAGATCCTTCACACTGAACAGCTCTAAGAAGCAACCAATGAGGTGAAGGAGGAAGACATAACATCCCAAGACCCATAACAGAAGCAAGTGGAACACTCATCCCAAACATGTAACGCCAGCCCCCAACCACATTGATCTTGAAGCTACCAACAAAATAACCCAACTGACAAAATGCAAATGTGCTACAAGTCAAATTACAGGTTAAAAGAAAGCACAAAAGAAAGGAGTGACTTTACAGTGAAAGTAGTACCAAGATGCCAAGAACAACAAGGAGTTCTTTCAATGAAATCAGAGTTCCCCGAATCTGAAACGGGCAAGTTTCTGCAATGTAAAGAGGAGCGGAATGCATAGCCTACAAGAACGTAACATTAGTATATGTCTAAAAACTAGCAAAATAATTCACCCGTCACCAAAACTGATACATAAAATTAAATGGCTCACCCAACCAATGCCTATGCCATACAGAAACCTCCCAACCAAAAGAACACTAAGATCGGGAGCAAATGCAGTAGTAAGGCCACCTATTGCATAAAATATAGCAGCTATGACAAGTTCTCGCCTTCTTCCTTCAGGAAAGTGCAGGTATCATTCAGAAAAAGAAATTTTAGTGTGATGATCTTAAATGCAACAATAGAGCACAGATATAATAACATAAAACATAAAAGATATACCAAGGAAATCAGCTACCGGAAAGACAAAGATAGAACCAAAAAAAGCTCCATAAAGCGAGCCACTGACCTACATTACATTACAGCAAAACTGTATAGTTTAAAAATGCACTCATTCCAACCGTATGTGAAACAAAGGCATGATCATCAATCAATACACAAGCTTACCACCAAACCCTGTTGAACTGCTGAAAGATTGAACCATGTTGTACCACTAAGCTCAGCAGACTGCATTAACAATAGAATTAATTCTATATATTAAGTAGACAAGGGAGGTTCTGTTCTACATGTTCGACCGCATAGGGTCCCAAAAAGTTTAAGGGCCTTTATATTAAATTATGTGGTATACATTAAGTGTTTAAAAATACAAAGTTGGTTTGAAAATATCATAATTTTTGAAATTGCACTGGACCTCAAAGAAGAATTTGTAAATATTTGCTCCGCCCTTAGAATTGTAGAAGACAACAAACTCTATGTAAAAACCAGTATTCAAAAACCAAAAGCATACCTGTAATGCTATGGAAGCTCCAGAGGTAGCACCAATGTCATATCCAAATAGTAACCCACCTAATGCAGGAAATAGAAACCTGAAATTATGAAACAATTTTTAATATTTTTAAAATCAAAGATCAACATATCTAATGTAATCTGGAAAATACCTCAATTAATTTGAAACTAAGGCTTGTTTGGAAAAAACATTTGACTAGAAAGAGTTCAAGTTTACTAATTACTAACAGGTTGTTTCTTCCATCTTGAACCCAATTCAATAATTGAAGATACTTAAGGGTATTTATCTTCAAAGTAGAAAAATTTGGGCAATTCAAACAGATTCATACCCCCAATTCTTGAAATTAGCAAATTTTTACCAGTAATCAGTCATTTATACTTACAATATGACAAATTGAACTTAATCATTTCAATTTAAACAACATTATAGATTAAATAATCAGAAATGACTTATTTTTTAGTCTTAAATTCAGAACTCTAAATTCACAACCAAGAAGACAAAAGAAAAACTTGTTGCAAGGAAAAAATTAAAAGTACTTACGGCAAAATAACGGAAGACATGGAAAAGAATTCAACTTCTGATGCATGTTGTTCAACAAGATCATCCTCTCTTTGGGCGTCTACCTTATGAGGTAACAATGAAGTTTCAAGACTGTAGATTGTTGATTTTTCCATCATAATATTGCCATTTAACTCCATTTATCGTCTGTGGATGACTGAAATTTTGAAGATGATCAATTATTTGTACAAACTGTGGTAGTTAGTAGTAGTAACTAGTAGTGTCTATTGATGCCATTTTTTATTGGGAGAGTCTAAATGATTGAAGCATAGTTATTGCTTCCTCTGTCCCATTTTCATTTTTAAGTCGGTCTTATTTTTAAATTTTGATTATTATCAAATTATATAATACTATAAATTTTTTATTGGGAGAGTATAAATGATTGAAGCATTGTTATTGCTTCCTCTGTCCCATTTTCATTTTTAAGTCGGTCTTATTTTTAAATTTTGATTATCATCAAATCATATAATACTATAAATTTTTTATTGGGAGAGTATAAATGATTGAAGCATTGTTATTGCTTCCTCTGTCCCATTTTCATTTTTAAGTCGGTCTTATTTTTAAATTTTGATTATCATCAAATCATACAATACTATAAATTTTTTATTGGGAGAGTATAAATGATTGAAGCATAGTTATTGCTTCCTCTGTCCCATTTTCATTTTTAAGTCGGTCTTATTTTTAAATTTTGATTATCATCAAATCATACAATACTATAAATTTTTTATTGGGAGAGTATAAATGATTGAAGCATAGTTATTGCTTCCTCTGTCCCATTTTCATTTTTAAGTCGGTCTTATTTTTAAATTTTGATTATCATCAAATCATACAATACTATAAATAATTAAGACATGACAAATATAATTATTTTAATCGATGATTGTTTATTACATGGCAATATTTATCTAATTTAAAATTTGATTAATTTTAAAATTAGAGCTAAATTAGGTATAGTATGGAGTATAATTTATTATAGCGATTCTATATTATTAACCTAAAATTTGATATATTTGATTAAATGAAAAAGTGATGTATTCAACAAATATTTTTAAAAATTGAGTATTTAATTTTTGCTTTAAAAAAATCATGTATTCGATAAATTTAATCACGATAATATATACTTGCATTATTATTTTCTTAAATTGATTTGAAGTTATATTACGTATTTAAAAGATTTTATAACATCAATTCTTTATATCCAAATGATAATCATATCATCATAGAATATAATAAAGGAAAAATTACCCTGAATAATACAAACTTTCACTGATTCCCCAACAATAATACGAACTTTCAATTAACCATGAATAATACGAACTTTGATACATATTTCCCGTTGGTATACAAATTTACATGTTACCGGTAAACTTACTCATTCTTTTTAAAAAAAATTTTTGTGGCTGATAAAACTAAGTGAAGGAAACAGAAGCAGTCCTTCTCCCTCACGCAGCCATTCCTTCTTCAATCATCTTCCTCAAGCTCGTGATTTCCATTGATTCTTCTCCCTCTCGTTCTCACGCATCAACTACAAAGATATCATCTCATCCATGGTTAGTTAATTCTTCTTAATTGCAATTTAAATCCCTAAATTTTGTTTTAATCCCAAAAATTAGGGCGTGTATCAATTTAGGCGAAAATGGATGAAATTATGTGTCCATGTACTCGAAAATGGATGGATGTTTGTTTCTATTTTGTTAATCCATACATGATTATTGTTTGATGTTGATTAAAAACGTTTATGCCTTTGAAAATGGATGTAATTTACTATTTTTATCTATTTAGTTGAAAATGGATGAAATTCTCCATCCATCTCCATCCATTTAGTCGAAAATGGATGAAATTCTCTATCCATTTACTCGAAAATGGATGGAATTTTGTTTCCATTTTGTTAATCCATACATGATTATTGTTTGATGTTGATTAAAAACGCTTATGCCTTTCAAAATGGATGTAATTTACTATTTTTTGCTTGTTTTTAGGCTAATTTGGATGATTCAATTACTTTGAAGTTTTGGTATGATGGGGTATTAAAAAAAGGAGTTGTGGGCTTTGAGTATGTGTATGGTATATGTAAAACCATCTCCATAGACCTAGATATGATGTCATTTTTTGAGTTAGAAGGAATTGTAAAGGAGGATCTTGGGGTAAAACATGAGTTTTGTCTTTGGTATCAATTACCTAATGTTGTTAGCTTTTTGGAAGGGTTAAAGCGAGTTACCGATGATATTTGTGTTGGGAAAATGACTGAAATAGCTGTTGAAAATAGAGCATTATCTGTGTATGTAGTTAATGATAAGGATAATGAGATGTTGGTTCTAGAAATATCAAAAAGTGGTACTAAAGGTAGTGAAGTTTTGTCCACTTTTGGGAATAGGAAAAAGTTGACCCCTAAGAGAGCATCTAAGGCAAAACAATCCCTTAGTGAAAGTTGCATACCTCTTGAATATGATTTTTCTGAAGATGAGCCACATTTTGGTAATAGTGCTGAGGTAAGTGATGAAGATGCATTTGAGGAGGATGATTCACAAGATCTTAATTATGAGCTATTGTACTGAGCATTTTGAGGGCAGTCCAGCTGGAGCTTCCAAAAGCAGAACATAGGCATTGTGCGAGGCACATCTACGCAAATTGGAACAAGTCATTCAAAGGAGAAGAGTTGAAATTACTGTTTTGGAGATATGTCAAAGCATACAACTTGGTTGATTTTGAGGAAGCAATTGCGGAGATAGAGGATGTTAATCCTGTTGCTGTTGATGCCTTTAGGAAATATGGTCCACACTTGTTTTGTAGATCTTTTGTCAAACTAGATGGAAAGTGTGATGTTATTTTGAGCAATATGGTAGAAACTTTTAACAATTACATCATGAATGCCAGATCCCATCATTTAATAGATATGCTTGAAGATATTAGAACAATGCTAATGAAGAGGATGGCTAATAAAAAGGAAGAGGCATTGAAGAAGTGGAAGGGTTTGTTATGTCCCAAAGTACAAAAAACGTTAGATTCAGAGAAGCAAGAAGCAGTTAAGTGCACTCTCATTCCTTCAACATCAACTCGTTTCCAAGTAGCCTATTGTATGTATGTAAAGGTAATTATTGAAAATATTGCTATAAGATGTATGGATTGACGCTATAATTCTTGAATCGAAGAAACTTTGTTACACTTTTTCATTACATTGGATTTTCAATACATAAAATTCCATTACATGATCAAATTCTTATACTTAGCTTAACATAAATAAGAACAATTCAAATAAAACCCATGATGCAACAAGTACAAATAAAACTTAACGCTTTTTGTGAGTTTACATATTCAACAACTTTCAATTTCAACATAGCTTCACTTTCTTTCAACTTTGCATTCTTAGCCTTCAATTTCCTTATTTTGTCAATCAACATAGCTTTCTCTTCTTCCAAACAAGAACAAATTTCACTTGTGTACTCTACATCTTTTTCCCACTTAAAAAATTTGCAATCTTGTGCCTACATTTCAAACAAAATCATGAAACCCTAATTGATAAAGAAATTCAAAAATAACATAAAACAAAATAAAGCTATTGAAAAAAATAAACTTACTGGCCAAAATGCACATCCATAAAACCTCTCACCAATCCTTGTTCCTTTTTTGAGTACTTGTAATTTAGCATGAACACCGTGTTTACATAAAGGAATTCCTTTTGCAATTGATGTTCTAGATTGAGATGATGACGAAGGAGAATACATGTTAAAATATCAAATTACTTTAGAGATTAAAATGAAAATGGAAAAAAAAATTTAGATGTTGGAAGAAGTAATTAAATTGGAAGAGCAAAGTGAGCAAATGAGGAAGAAGAGGCTGCTGAAAAAAAGCTGTCTAAATACCCATTAAAATGATGAAGAAATGGGAAATTTACTGTTTCTCCAGGTAAAGAACTGGTCAGGTATGCCAGCGGGAAACATATATCAAAGTTCGTATTATTCATGTTTAATTGAAAGTTCGTATTATTGTTGGGAAATCAGTGAAAGTTCGTATTATTTAGGGTAATTTTTCCTATAATAAAAGAGATAGAAAATAACAATACAATAAAATAAAGGAGTTAGAAAATGACAAATGACAAACTCTTATTGTCTTGTCCAATGGATAAATTAAAAGGGTTAGAATTGATTAAAAAATACTTTATTTTCCTAAATTATTTGAAGTTATATTAGGTTAAGTATTTAAAAGATTTGTAGAATTATTTCTTTATACCTACATAATAACCATATTATATCACATTGTATCATATCATATCATACAATAAAATAAAAGAGTTGAAAATGACAAATGGCAAAATCTTAATGTCTTGTCCAATGGATTAATTTCATTTAAAATGATACGATAAAATAAAGAGTTGAAAAATAACAAATAGCAAAATCTTAATGTCTTGTCAAATTGATTATTTTAAAAGGGTTATAATTTATTATATAAAACTTTATTTTCTTAAATTAATTTGAAACTATCTTAGAGGGTGGTTTTCATTGTGGTAACTGTAGGGAGGAGTGGTAATAGCGTTTAAGGTGTCCCATCTAGTGGGTGGCGTCTAGGAGAGGGGATGGGATGTTCGTCTAGAAATAGAAAAAGGGCTGGCTCGATTTTGGTTTGTGGGTGGCATATTCTAGGATGGTGGTGGTTTTGGTGGCTAGGGTGTTATAAGTCAATTTATGCAAAGAAGAGGAGTGGGGTTGCGTAGGTGATGGGGAAGGGGTGGGCGAGGAGTGCAAGGTGTTGGGTCGATGAAGGTGGTGGTGGCCGAAAGTGGGTGGTCGCCAGGAATGATAGTAGTGATGTGGTTTTTTTTTCCTTTTTTATTGCATTTTGTTGTATTTTTCTTTTTAAGATATTCTACATGGTAGCAACGAATTTTTGCGAAATGCTAATGGTAGCAAATCTTAAAAAAATTCTACAAAATAGTATTGTACTTTTAAAATTTAGCTGTCGTAACATTAATGCCCAAAAAACGTTAGATTATCTGTTAAGTTGTTTTTACACTTGTCTTCTTTCATTAAAATACAATAGCCTTTTTTCCTTAAAATTTCACAAAATAATATTGTACTTTTGGAATTTAAGTTGTCGTAACATTAATGCCCAAAATATATTAGTTATACGTTAAATTGTGAAATTTCAAAAATACAATGCTATTTTATGGAAACTTTTAAAGATTTGCTACCATTGGATTATGGCAAAAGTTTATTGTTTGGCAAGGTTGACTTCATTCTACTTTCTCTCTATTTTCTCTAAATTTTAACAGGCGGCAATATTTCATATTTAAAAATTGTCATTGCTTAAAGTAGCAAATTTACAAGTATTGGTTATCATTGATATTTGGTTATATTTTTTTTATTTTCACTTCTTAAAACAAAAATTAAAATACATTATTACATTAAATAGTCTTTCAAAAAAAAACTACCTTAAATAGTACATTGCTAACTGCATTAGAAGTTACACAAAATTAAAATCAGTAACGAAGTAGCAATTTGTCTGTTTTTAAATTTCTATTAAAAAAATTAATGTGTAGCATCGTTTATAGATCATGCATAGGAAAATGGAGTAAAGTGAAAAGTAAATTGTTTTTTAACAATATATATTGACAAAAGAACCGCAAAGATAGACCTCCGACAAGATCAAAGAAGCAATGCGCAGTTGAGATGTCGGAAACCTTTGAAGTTTGAACTAGTTCAAATGAAGTTGTCACATAATGGATCAACTAAAAATATGCTAACTGTATACTACAAGTTGTATAAGATGGTGTCGCCGAGAGACAATCATCATACATGGCTTAAATAGCCCATCTGATACATATTATGAGACTATAGACACCTTGTATAAAACCGCCTCACCATAAGATGTGCTCGTATGATCGGTTAATTTCATTGATTGATCACTTTCGGAATGTAAGGAATCACTCTAGACTCTACTTTAAGATTATAATTGATCATTTTAAGATTATAAGTAATCACGTTAAGGTTAAAAGTTAATATCTTAAGATTGTACCATATATAAGGCCAATCCAATAGAGATTTCTTGCTGTTAGACCGTATCATTTGAAAATTTGTAACCACATAGTGTAAATGCGAAAATGAGTTACAATACCTCATCACATTCTGAGGTAAAACATAAATAAAGATTACTAATCTATTACACAATATTAATAATTGAACGAGACAGAGTAAGAGAAAGCAGGAAAAAAAATGCAATCTCAAGTAGATGGTCCAAATGTCCAAAGTATGCATAACTAATGGAATCACATTCCATTTAAGAAACAAAGATAAACTGACTTGGCCATCCACAATTAAACACAGATGGCCCTGGCTTTATATACAACTGACCAACAACATAAATCCAGTCATCTAACAACATATATTGATTATGTTCATAGCCCTCAAAGATTAAGCTTACGATAACAACTAACAAGACATAAGATGCAAAATGGCTACTCGAGATAACTTCTTTTTGCGCGCCATTGAATCACCCAAAAGGCTCCATCCTCTTAAAATTAAAAATCAAATTCTCCAGAGGCCTGCCATGAAAACATCAGGTAAGTAAAACGAAGAAATATTCAAACACAAAGAAAACACAAATATTCTAAGGCACAATTAAAAGTGGCAAAAAAATCATTTGAATCCAGGTTTGACCCAAGCCGTATCAGGTGATGAATCCTCCGTTTCAGTCATCATCATCATTATACCCAGTATATCCGTTTCAGTCATACTGACAGTAAGCTTCTTTTTTTTTATTTAGACAATTTTAGGTTATCAATTTTTTGAATGTAGACAATTAGCTTACCATAATGAACACGATAGCCATATTGATTCAATCATGTTTTGTGTCATAATCTGGTCATGCAACTTTGGGTATGGTCCTAGTTGGTCTAGGGGAAGGTCTAGGCACAGCCCTCATCAATCACAGTCGATTCAGTATCAAAATGAACTGACCTTGTTGAAAAGTATGTCCTTGTTGCTTATGTGCATTATGCCATCTTTAAGGGTGCACTTCCATCGGCTCTTGGTACGGGTCACCTAAAAAATGCATCGATAGATTTGATGAATATATGAATACATGTTGGAACAATATAAGGGTGCATGACCAAAATGATGATGACTTTGAAGCAGTAAATACCTTGTCGAACTGAGCCAGAACTAAATGTTGTGTGTTAAGCTCTTCTGCTTGGTCAATGTCATCCAAATCCTCATCATCATTTTCATTCAGAGGTGGCTCATCGTCACCATTTTCATCTCCGACATCATTCTGGACAAGGGGAGCAGGAGTTCCTGCTTGCAGGTCTATAGCAAACACAGTGAATACAAGAAGCAGACCTTACACCACAAAATAAACATCTTCAAGGGTACACTGGGAAATTTAAAAAGCATACCACTAGGAGCTGGAGTGTTCACAACATTGTAGTCTTCATTAACCCCTTGATAATTGTATATCTTCAAGGTAAAAAAAGGTAGAGGTAAGCTACTGAAGCAAATAGCCATATTAAAAAAAAAAAAGACACAATCTTGCACCATAAGATGTTGGCATGAATCTTCATTTTCACAAAAATGATAATCAAGTGGAATAAAAAAGAAGGGCCAAGGTTTTGATTGTCTTGTAATATTTGTATTTCATAAATCAAATTATAATACCAATTATCAAATAACATCTAATGGACGGAACACTGAAAAAGTAAAAATACAAAAAGATCATATTTGCCACAATTACAAGCTAGACTAAAGCGTAGGTCTCCACTCTACAGAATATTTGCCTCAGCAAATGTCAACTTTTCAGGTCCTCCACTAAATATTCTTCTCGGTTACATGACATTAAAAACAAAAAATTTGTGCAATGAAGTCTTATATTATCACCACAACTATTACTTTAAAGCAATTAATATTAACTTCATTACCAAAGGAAAAAGTTGCTATACAAATGATAAGAGTCATAGAAAATGAGATCAGTAGGACAGACCAGAGATCTAACCTTGGCAAAAAATATATTTTAGTATAAAAAGATATCAATTTCAACTAGAACTTTTGTACTATTAAGGATTGAAAAGATATAAATATCACAGCTACATACACATATAGCATGCTCTGTAGCCTAGTTCAACAATCAAAAGAGATTTGAAAACAACAAATACAACAAAATTCTACAGCTACCACATTAAAAGAGCAGTGAGAATGTAAGCATTCTGTGAATAAGACCTTATTGATTTTAAATAAAGTAGGACTCATTCAATCACAAACATCTGGTTTGGCTTATACACCCTCAAGCAGTCAATACAATAGGGTTATAAAAATCAAGTCAAGCAAAAAATCTTCATAAAAACTTGTATCAAGCATTATACAGCACATCTCATCCATTTGTACACAATAATCATTTCCATATATATTGAAAAACTTTTAAACAATGCACTGAGTAGCACCAATATCATTAAATAGTAAGTGGTATGAGACAAAGTGGCCTCCAAGTTATTTGGTACAATGACCGAATTCATTAAACCCACCCAAGTGTGCAAGACAAGATTGTTCTGGTGCGAGTGCAAGACATCTTGCAAAAAAGTTAAAAATCCATAAAAGATAAGATGCTACACTACAAAGAAGTCATGCAAGCATCAAAAATAAGAGAGGTCAAAAACAAATGGAAATCTAGCCCAGCATAATTTATTACTAAAAATACAAGAGGGGTCTATAAAAAGAACAAACTCGCAATCAAACAACTAGGAGGGGAAAATCTTACATTGGGTGTGGAAAGAATATCATCATAAGGGTCGGGAATTGGTCCATCTAGTTGTGGAATTCTGGAAGAACATCCTTTATGCAGTGCAGATGCGCCACCTCTTTCAGTTGAATTGCTTTGTATAATCTAATACAAATTGCAGAATATTTACTCTATCATGAACTCTCAATCACAATGTTCAGAAAGACTAGCTTCTTTATAAATGTTAAATCTTCTACATAAAATGACAAAAATAAGCATATTCTAAGTAATAGTAGTCAATAAACAAGACCAGTGAACAAACATAGCAATCTTGGTGATACAACTTACAAAATGCAACCAACTCTAATATTTAGGTCAAAGACGAAAAACAAAAAAATACTAACAATATAAATCGGAATAATATGTTGCCTAAACAAATGAAGCTCCAGCCTCCAGATACTTTCAATTATTAATACTTGGCTCCAGAACAAGTGCAAAACTATAGCATGTATACATTTGACTAATCAAAACACTTATACAACGATGGTTAGAGGTAAGGACATTATGCAAATTACCTAACTACTTAACCACAACAACCTGTTGTATGGACAATGAAAGTGCTAACCAGCTTTCTTTATTCTTTAGAAAAAACAATTAGCAAACATGAACATCTACCAGCTACAACATCATGGATTTTCTACAAAAACTTTAAGGCAGTTCCTTGACAATTACCATAAAAATCTTTCAAGCGTAATAGCTAATGCATAAGGAATAGATAAAGAAACTCGATCACCCTACTGCACAACCTTGGTTTTAAAAAGCGCCTGAGGGGCGCCTAGGCGTGAGACGCACCAAGGTGACCAGAAAAACACCTCAAAGACTCAAGGCCCAGCGCAATACAAGAAGTGAGGGAGAATAGCGCGCCTCGTGCGCATCCTGTATGTTACCTTCTATTTTTGCTTTTTGTTTTTTAAGTTTTGTGTACTAAAATACTTACCTTTGCTTGATTTAATAGATTACCCTTAAAGAAATAGTTGTTTATTTGAATTTAAAAGAGAGAAAAGCACCTTCTTGCCCTAGCCAAAGTAGATGAAGATAGCAGAAGGAGCAATGTTCTTCTCTTTCAAGTGTGCCGCCATTCTTCTTCCCTTTTCTTCTTCGTTATATTTTATTTCTAATCTTCTTTTTTGAATCTAATTTCGATCGCTTCTCTCTCTTTCTGATTCTTTCTTTTCTTCTTATTTTATTTTATAATGTTTGGATAATTATTTTTTTTTTGTTTCTTCTTTTTTTCTTTTTATACTTCTTCTCCAATCTTTTATTACAATGGTTCATTTAATCTCTAATTTGTTTACAAATTAATCAAAAGAATAATGATAAAGTAGTGTTTATCTAACTGTATGTTGTAATAATACGAATTTCATATTGTTTTAACTATTAAATATCTTTTAAAATTGAATTTGGAGCCTTTTAGGGAAATTGTGCACCTCAAGAAAAAAGAGCTTTTGCGCCTCTGTGCGCCTCGTGCCTCTTAAAACTAAGTAGGCAACTCCTCACATCCGACATTCTACTTTCTGTTATGAGTCCCTAAGAATGCGCTTTCAAAAGTGTGCCCGAGACGTGCCTAAACACGAGGCGCTTAGAGGCGATCACTAAAACGCCTTCTTGAATCTAGGTGCAACCCAATATAGTAGGCACTCCAAAGGCGCACCTTTGTGGAGTTTTGTGCGACTCTGCACCTCGAGTATGCTAGATCACTAAAACGCCTTTTTTCTCTTTTTATTTACTACTACTTTTACTTCAAGGTCCTTTTTAACTACTCATTTCCTAAAGTAAAGTACTAAAGTATCTATTTTATTATTTTATATTTATTTATTTGAATTTTTCTTTTCTATCCATAAACACATTTAAGGCCCAATTTTTAAAATGTATTGATAAAGATTTTTGGGTTATTTGTTAGCTCTACTAATATAATGTTGCATTAATTTTTTTAAAATAGACAAAATTTTGTTTCCTACGTTTCCAAAACTCTAATTTAACGCTTCTTGTTTCCGTTTCCATTTCTCGTATCGACTTATCGTATGGTGTTATGTGCTATAGTGCTTATTTTACTTATATTTTATTATAATGTGAATTTCAAGTTGTTTAATTTTTATGATTTAAAATTGATTTTGGAGCTTTTTAGCAAAATTGTGTACTTCGCATTCAAAAAGCCAGCACCTTCAAAAATTCCATTATCGTTGGAGTCAAAATATCCATATTCCTAGAGATGCCAAATAACCAGACAACTTTTTCCCTTGCTTAAACAACCAGTTATATTTGGTAGACAACCACAAAGCATGTACTTGACTATTAATGATACACAACCACATTAACATCACAATACAAAGGATAACTAATAAGCAATCAAGTCTTGTCGTCACAAAATTTTCCTAACTTGCCACCATATTTATGCTTCATGCTAACCTCATATTGTAAAATATAGGCCTATTCACCATATTGCAACCGAATTGTAAAGATTTTTTAGGATATCGCAACCATAATATAGGTCGGGATAACCGCAAAACCATATTCGTTGACCAAGAAAGTTGTTTCGGTACCCTTATAGCATTTAACATCCTACTCTATGGTGTTGCTACTCAACCAGATTGGATAAGAGAGACAAGACAAATGAGATGGTAAGGCCGCTGTTAAAAAACACTAATGTGAAGTAAGAAAGCCCAAACAAAATGTTATTGTCGCCATTAGGAAATTTGGATTGGCATCGTAGTAGTTTATTTAGGGATATAATTATCCAAGCATCCATGCTTAGGATCTAGACATGGTTACACACTTGCACTAAAAAGCGAATAATTCATTTACATATATACTAAAATCCTATTTGTAAAGTTTTAAAGTCTAAAATCCTTGTTTTAAAAACATGAGAAGTTTGTTTCATTTATATTTACAAAATGAAGTTATATGCAAAGGACACGAATAGGGGAAAAGGGGAAGGAGCCATGGTTGAAAAAATCACAAATAAATACCTCCTCCATCATAGAACAGATAAACTATTTTTTTTAGAAAAAAAATGCAGAGAAGAACTTTCACAAGGCTTGCAAAATAACTTTGAGACAATAGGCATAATTGATTAGCAACTAGTTATCTCTTATTCACATATAAAGTCAAAAGCTATATCAAATTAACATAAATCCACCCTTGTGTTCAACCAAGGACGTGTTCAATGCTCAAAAGTCTAAATATTTACCTAAATCACACTCCTTCCCCAGACAGTTCAGTCTTGTAACATCATACATTTCCCATACATAGCTCATCAACTTAGCCCTTTAAATAATGGTATATCAGCCAAGCCAAATGGAATTTAGATTTGGACATCTAACCCAAGTTGTAGTTCACAACTCAAGATGAAACAAGTTTTACTAAAAATCACTTAGCAATTCACTCAAGAAGTTTCTTCACTAAAGAGGAGGTAGAAAACCTAATCATTTCTTGTCATGGTCATGCCTTATACATCATCAAGATTTTATATTACTAAGTAGCAAATACTAATCCTATGGCCTGCGTTTTACAATTTAGTCAAAACCCTTACAACTAGAAAGATAATAATTGTACTATAAAATACAACCCTTTTAGTAGCTAGAGCATAGCACATAACAGATTTAATATTTCTTCTCTCATAACTCCAAGAAAAAAGATCTAGTAAATTGGACTACATGTATCTTAAAAAACACACAAGCTGAAAGACAATGATGTGTCATGCATGTAAGGCTTGTAAAAAAGCCACTTGTAGAATTCTTTATCGCATACTCACAACTAGACCTGGGAAAACGGTCGATCGGTCGGGTTTTGGGTCGGATCAATTTCGGTCGGGTCATTTTCGGGTCGGGTTATTTTCGGGTCGGGTCAGTTTCAGGTCGGATCACTCTGGGTTTCGGGTAGGTTCGGATTGACCCAACGGGTTACCATAAAACATTAGAATATCTAATCGACTAATTCAACATAAAAAAAAATCATTAAAATGTCTAAAAAAAATCATTAGAGAAATTACATGTACGATTTTCAAAAAATAGTTGGTATGTCAGGTTCATTTAAGTGCAAGAAAAATAGGGGAATTAATACTTATTTTGAAAGACTTGTAAGATACGCGCTTTATAAAAGTTATTTTGTTTATTATAATTGTAACATTAGATAAAAATGACGTTAAAATTATCTTCACAATTTTCATGTTGGAAAGATATACAACTAACTAAGTACTTATTTCGTCTTATAAGATACGCGTTTTATAATTTAGGGTAGCGACATTCGTTTTTTGAAAAGCTCATTCAAACGTGCGAAACGTTCGTATAAATTATATTGATTTGCTTACTGAAATGTAGAAGAATTAAAAACTCATTTGACTGATTTAACAAGATACATGTATTCAATTAAGATGATTATAACGTCCTGTTTTTAAAGAAAAATAATTACGATGGCTAAAAAGACGTTAAATACGTGTTTTTTGAGATCTATTGATGAGTTTTAGGGTTCAAGTGATATACTCAATATGTTGAGATACTTTGAAAACTAAAATTTTATTTGAAATGAATTCTAACATTGAAATTACTCTAAAAATTGATATTAAATCGGTCAAAACGGGTCGGTTTCCGGTCGGGTCATTTTCGGTCGGGTAATTATCGGGTCGGTCATGTTTCGGATTAAGTCACTTCCGGGTCGGTCGGGTTCGGGTTTTGTCAGGTCGGGTCCCATGTTCATTTTCGGGTCGGATCAAATTTTTCCAGGTCTACTCATAACTAAGACTCACAAGGGGATATGAGCTCTACCTCTAGTTCAAATATATCACTAGATCCATCTTGCTGAGGTATATATCCACCTCCCGAAAAGTGTGGTGGAAACTCATCACGTTTCCTCTTTCCAGTAGGGCCAGTAAAGAAATCCTGCATATAGATCTCAAAAATTAGACAACTAAAAGTAAAATGGGTCTATTGACAAGAAACTCTACAAAATAATGCAAAAGTAATTCAAATGTATCATATTTAAAATATAATGACAAAACAGATCATCTGAAAACATATATGCTAAAACACCCTCCCCAAAAAAACTAAAAGGAATGATTAGGATTCACCTGAGTTGCTGGTTGTAAGGTTCCTCTATCCACCTCTTCACGACCTTCCACATAAGCTACAAAACATGAACAATACTATTATTCACAAGCAAAAGAAAAGAAATATACAGGGAAGAGAAAGAAAGCAAATTAACTAAGTAGATATATGTATATTACTTACCGACATTAACATCCACACCAATTGCTGGTCTCTGATTCATCCAAGGTGACGGAGCTGGCTGCAAGACCATTCAGATCAAAAAAGTTTTCATAACCACCCACCTATGGAAACAAACAATAACTACAATACAAACACTTGAAAGCCGACAAGCTACCAGCCTCAACCCTCATATTTAGATAACTATGGTCTTTTCCAATTAGATAAGAGGTAAATCTTAAATGGAATAAATTATTACTATTATATTATTATAACTATAAAAGTAACCAAATTAAGAGCTATATAAACAAATAGATAGCTAAAAAGGCTTGAAATACCATGTATGGACTAGGCCTTCCAGCTCCAGGCTTCATGTCTGTACCGACACCTTCATTCGAATTTGGAGTTGGATAATCTGTAGGTCCCGTAGGAATATTATACATTGAACTATCTGTTGTTCCAGGCAAAGGAGTCTGAATTGGAGTTTGAAGTGGCGTCTACAACAGAAAAGTCACAACATCAAAGTTGATCTCTTAAGGAACATATTCTGATATGAATTTGAAACTTTCCCATTATGCAAAAAGAATCACAAATGTACTCTCAATGTATTAGATTTCAACCAATATAACAATTTCCAACAAATAACCAACATACAATGGTACCTACAAAATTTCATATTTTACCAGTTTAAAAAAAATCACGCAGAAATTTAGCTTTTATCACACTTCAAAATTAATATCAAAAATCATTGTTTGGTGAATGTTTAAACATCATTGTCCAATATTTTTGTTTGCCTGCTTAGATAGTGAATGGGTGGTAGTTCTTCATTTGTTAGATAGTCCAAGAAATAATGCCAAAGATATTACTAGCTAAAACATGTGCTAAATACAAGATATTGAGATGCTAAAGGTGCGAGTAATCACAATAAGTTAAAACAATTCGGTCTTTGAAATTAAAGGTTACCTTTTGTAGAACAAAAAATATATTAAATATATTTCCTCCAATGTTATTTTTCGGAAAAATACTTGCATTCCACATGTTCCTTTTTATTATTCCACTTTTGACCAAAAAGCTCAAAAAAAAATTCAAAATGGACAAACATAAAGGAACAGATGGACTAGTAGAAAGATCAATAATTCTCAACGACATTGTTTTTACTTTACATATGAAGCTCAATTAAATATGAAAAATCAAATACGTACACTATTAGAGAAATGTTCCAAACTCCCGGTTTATGCTCACTACAATCATATTCATATAACATCAATTTTTTGATACTATTATCACTAACCGAAGTAAGGTTGCATACATCCAACCCCTCAACCCCATCCATGTGCGAGCCACTTAATAGCATTGGAATAATATAATGTAATGTAATAATCTAAGCCTAACAATAACCCTTTGTACAAAATATTAACTCTTTCAAAGTATCTTGGATGGTTTTCTTGGGAAGATGTTCATCATATAGTAGTGATCTTGAAATTGTTTCTATTATATTTATCTTGCTTGGTAATTGACATTCCCCTAGTATAATTTATAACAATGAATTCCTAAAAAATTTGGCATAATGTTTCAAAAGCTTGATCATTCATTAAATGAATTGTATTAGTAGTCTAAAGTTTTTTCATTCTAGAATATCCCTTGCTTTATAAACGCAACTAGCTACAAATACTTAAAAGTATTGATTCTTAAAATCTAGTACATATTTTAGATGCTTGCTCACTCATCATTGTATCAGCCTCACTTCATTTCCTTTTACAAATTTTCACACTTCATTTATATCATGTAGTATTTGAGAACAAGTATTTCATTTCAAATTATGAATTTCAATTATGAAATCATAAATGAAAAATTTGAGAACGACAAGGTTTGAATAGTCATTTTCAAATTCTCAATTTCAACTACTTTAAAAATAACAATGGTGGAATTTGATCCAAATCCAAATTTGTAAATTTTTGATTTGCCAAACAATAAATTTGAGTCAATTACAAATTTCAAAATGAAATCATCATACCCAAACATGGCATCAATACTTTTAAAAATCCGTATTCCTTTCTGTAGAAAACTACTCATTCACTATTATAAGCGATCTTACAGTTATTTCCTTCTATATATTTCTTGCTTATGATTGAAACTTCACTAGCAACTTATCTTCTCCCATTTTTTTCCGGTCCTTTACGCTTAATTTATGTAGACAATAACATATAATGCCCCGTTTGGTTATTTGTATTCAATTTGATAAGGGAATAAGTTAAAATGTTAGTTTTGATGAAATTTGTGTTATAATTCTCGTGGTATTAGAGCTATAGTTTTCAAACATATTTTTTTCCATCGTAATTTTTCATCACCACCAAAAAGCAACCATGATCATGAACTTTATTAAGTAAAATTTTCAAGCTAAATACATTGTAGTTTTATCATAATTCCTCACCCTTTAAAATCAACAACCAAATATGGATTGAAGCATCTTTAATACTACTATTATGATTTATGAGAGTAATGAGACTCAACAAGGTCATAAATGAGACACAAGTTCACAATCCAATTCTTGAACAGATAGGTGGATTTTTCAACAAAAGTAGCAACTCCATACACTTATGAAGAAACTATTACATTCGATCACAAAATTAATTTTAGATACCTTTCTGCCAAATCAAGATTTTCAACTTCAAAATCTTAAAGAAACACGAGCACGATTAAAATAATCGAATTCACATTAAAAGACGGCCCAAATTACTCACCGGAGGAAAAAGCATCTCCGCAGTAGGAGTCTCAAACTCTTCAGTACCTTCGTAAGGCACATTCAAATCATGAACCGGAGTAATTGCCGCCCCTGGCACAGTCTTCGGCACAGCCGGCCTTTCACTAGGCTGTAACACCGCACCGGCTTGCATCATCTTCAACTCCCACAGCTACAAAAAATACACATAAATTTTACGAAAACAAATCCGCAAATCACAAACCCTAGAATCAATCAGATCAGAACACTTGACAACCAATCTCACTCCAAATCAACCTAAATCACAACCGCAAACCCTAATTAAACATTATAAAAGCACAATCACGCCATAAAAATTAAAAACGATCGGAATTTTAGAAATTGATTAATGAAAAATTAGAAACACTCACTGCTTGGAGTTCTTGAAGAGCTTTTTCACCAGGACCTCCATCACTCATAAACTCTTCACGAACTTTCTCGATGACGTCTTCAATAACAGTGATGTAAACCGCGCTCGTGGTAGACGTCGTCATTTTCACCAGCTTAAAAACAATTATTAAATCTCCAAAATTCGTTCCTTCTCCGATCGAGTTAAACAAACCGGAACGATTTCTGTGAGGAACTCGGGTGTAACGGAAAATCAGCGAGCTGGATTCGTCAATTCCGATTCAAGATGATAGAGGAGAGAGAAAGGAGAAATAAGGCGGCGGAAATGGCGGTGGAGAGAGAAAGACAAGAGAAGAGTAGTGGTGGGGGAAGCGGAACAAAAAAGGAAGATTAAAGATTGGAATATAAATAGGTTTGCATCCGTTTATAATGCTATGGGTCCACGTGTCAAAATCTGCTGTGATTTTTTTTTTTTTTTGAGATACCTTTATATATTTATCGCGAAGATTTTTAAGTGGACATGAGTCTTTGAAAGAATGGGAACGCGATAAGAGTTGTAGTAATATAGTTTCCATAGAAAAAGTATTCGAAGAAATGAGTAAAGGTTGTTTTACCAAGATTTTATGTTTAAACATCACTATATTTTGGTCATGTAAATTATAATTAAGATCTCTAATAAATAAAACGATAAATCATATCTATAAAGAAGAATTAAATCAAATAGTTTATCAACTCAAGAAAAACCACAAAAAAAACAAAGAACAAGACAAGATAAATAAACATGATAAGGTAAGATAAGATAAATCAAGACTAACTACATGACTAAAGAAATATAAAAGAAATCAACGTCAAAACAATAAACAAAACATAGGTAACATAGATGTAGACATAAGTAAATTCAAGGTCTGAGATACAAATATGAAATCTACAATTCGCTCATTTCATTCCTAATTTGCTTCTCTCACATTTTTCTAGGTTCATGACAAATTTATATTTAGTAATATTGGAATTGTAAACTTAATAAAAGAAAACAAAATGGTAAATTATAATAGTGCCATTAACATTATCAGTAACAAAAAGTAATCAAAGAATTTGATAAAAAAAACATTATTTGATACATAGGTGATAAAGCGTAAAACAAATTGAAATTGCTTTTTTATTTATTATATAAATAAATGGTTGATAAATGATAGGAAAATTATTTTCATTAGGTTGTATTTTGCTTCTTCCAACATCAATGGGTTGTACTTTACGAATTACAAATATTGGGTTAAAATTCGAGGATCGTTTTCTTTTATTTGGTATTTTTATATGTGTTCTGAATAATAGGTTAATTTTTTTAATTAAAGTTTTGAATAAAAAGAAAAAAAATTTCAACCTTCAATCTTCTTTAGTGTCATTCTTTTCTCCCGTAAAAATACTAATTTCGTTATTAACCTCTCTTTGCTAAACAATTATAGCTTTTTGGCTTTTTATTTATGGAAATCTAGATAGAGAAAAATGGTTGATGTGTTCGATAATGACAATTCATAAACGTTTTCTTGGCTTTATAAATTTGTTTTTTAGGGTATTTATGTTGTTAAAAATAGTATAAGAGGGTGATGTCAGCGGCCTCGTCAATAGCAAAGAAAGCCTATTTTCAATTATAAATGGGCTGGGCTCGAGTATGAAATTTTGAGTTGATGGTTTATTCGACTTTTTGACCCTCAAAATATTAGCCTTACACACAGAGGATAACATTGATAATATGATCAATGTTAGGTGGCTATGTGCGAAATATCAAAATTTTCAATGCTTTCAATTTTACTTTAAGAAATTGCATCAAAAATAGTATTATTCTCAAGCTCAACCGACAAAGTCCAACTTATGTTGGTAGGATCCGACTTATGTTGTTGCTACTGGTGATCTAGGGCTAAGAAGCCCAAAGCAGTCTTATATTGCTTAAAAGGACAATCTTAGGTTAATAATCCCAAAAGATTATGATAGATGATGTTAAAGAGGACATTCTTAGGCTAGTGAGCCTCAAGGAGTCTAGTTGATATTGCTGAAGAAGAATTCCTTAGTCTTGTGAGCCCCAAGATATCTGACTTATTTTGTTAATAGTTCGTCCTTAAGCTAGTGAGACCCTAGGATTCTGACTAATGCTCCAACGTTGGACATCATATGGTGAATGAACTTTAAGGATTTTTATATATGTTTCTAAAGAGGACATCATCCTTAGGCTAGTGTGCCCCAATGAGTTTGACCTATGTTGCTGTTGAGGACATCTTTAGGCTAAAGAGCCCTAAGGAGTTTGACTGATATTGCTAAAAAGGAAATTCTTGTAGTATTGATACCTAATGAGTTTGACTTATGTAGTTGAAGAGGTCATTGTAGAAATAAGTGTTATTGGTTCTGAGATTAATTCTCCCTAATTTGAGGGGAAGCATTAATCATCATAGTAAGAGGAATTGTACGAGAGTAAACAATGTACGTCATTGTTTTCTTAAAGAACATTCCTTATTTAGCATTCCTAATTTAGGGCTTACATTATTATATAATGCTTAGGTTGTAATGTTGTTTAATAAATATTTTGAACACAATTCACATCAAAAAGATTAAGAAAAGTTTATTTTCTTACAATTATTATTTCCTTCATAGTGGTTATTTGTTGACTCCTAAAATATTATAATTCTTGTGAGTTCTCGATTTCATATTATTTAGTAGAAGTCACATTTCCGCTGTCAGAGCTCTAACAGTCATCCATAGGCTTGTAAGCTTTAAGTAGTCCGACTTATGCTACTAAAAGGGAAAATGGAATGGTTTGAACAAAACTTGTTGGATAAATAGTCATTTAAAGCTTTCTCCAACAACTATTTTTTCATTCATGGTTTGAATTAATCTTAATAAAATACATTTATATTCTTTGCCCATGCTTTATGATGGTTGAAAAAGAGTTGGTTATAAAACCCATATAAATAGATGATGTTTTATTCATTTGCAAATACACAACTCTTATTCTATTATATCTCTTTTTCTATTCACTTGTGCAAGAGTGGTATTTCCTCCACACCTCAAGTAGTGAGTGTATATTGCCTCTCCTCTATTTACACTTGGGATAGTTGGAAAATAACATTCTTAATACAACAACAAGTTCGTGTCACACCATATATTTCCTTATCAAAAACATACTAAACACAACTCTAAACACATTTCTCATATACAAATGTTATTATTATTATTATTATTATTATTATTATTATTATTATTATTATTATGTGTTAATGATAATTATAGCCATAAGAAGATTTTAAGAAGATCTTGAATAGGCCTATATATTCAACAAAACAGAATCAAATACTATTATATAACAAGATCTAGGCAGTGACATATTACTTCAAATAGTGGACTTAAATAGTATCATTAATTAACTTAACGTGTACGACAATCAAGTTTTGTTAATAGGACTTTTAAATTAACAACAAAAGTAAAGAAGTAATGAGCAATGGAACTTGAAGTTTGTTCATTACAGCTCGAGAGCGACAACATCTTAATAGAGTCCAACATAACACATTAAAACAAAATTGGCTTTATGCAACACTTATTAGTAACACTTTGAAATATCTAACTTTTTGAAAATATTATGCAACACTTTTGTAATGCCTTATCTTTAAGTAACACAAGAATGTAATGCTTTTTTAATTGGAACACTAAAATCTAAGACTTTAATTTTGTAACAGTAACATGTAATATTTTAAAAATTGATAAGACATTAATATGTAGCAATTTTAATATTAATAATACTTTTAAAATGAAGGAAAATTCCACGTGGTAACCTGAGGTTTTGGGTTTTCCACGTGGTAACCAAAACTTATAAAAGATCCACGTGGTAACCCTGAGGTTTACCAAATGCTTTCTTCGTGACCTTTTTACCAAAAAGACGTTAACAAACATTAGCTTGGTATTCCAGTAGATGCAATTCGACGAATTTTCATTTCCCCAACTAAATTCTCTCTCTCATCCTAACAATTCCCCCAATTTCCTTAAAGCCCTAACCCTAAATCCATAAAATTGATTTCGAATTCCATGAAACCCATCTACAAGGACTATAAAATCAAGCTCTAGAACAAGAAAAGTTAGTAATTAGTTCTTAAACTTTGGTGGACATGATGTATTTGCATTCGAAAATGAATAGATGAAAATTCATTCGAATTTCTGTGCAAATTTGCATTCGGAAAAAATTCATTTTAGGCATAATGGAATTCTAATTTGATAGTAGATGAAAAATTGAAAAAAAACTAGGGTTTGAATTTGGGGGAACATGTGATTTAAATGAAAGATGGTAGAGTTAGGGTTTATGTTTGGGGGAAATTTATGAAATTGAAGCAATTTGATATGGTAAAACGCATAAATAGGCATACAGCAAGGTACCAAGCTCGAAATTAACGTTTGCTAATATTTTTTTTGGGTAAAAAGGTCACGTAGAAGCATTTGGTAAACCTCAATGTTACAACATGGAATTTCGAAAAGTTTTGTTTACCACATGGAAAACTCAAAACCTCAGGGTTACCACATGGAATTTTCCTAAAATGAATAACATTAATTATATAACATTTTTATACTGATAACACTACAGTGTAATACTTTTTAACAATAACACAAAATAAAAGTAATTTTACTTATGTTTTGTATTTGCTAAATAAGTTATCTTTTAAATTTATGAATCCTCACACATCCATTGCAAAGCTCACGTGATAAACATCACCAAAAATAGAAGACGACCTCATCATAAGAGAGCTGGACAAATAAGGTACACATCGGAGTCACATACATAAATAAATGTATAATATCAAAGTAAGGCATAATAGTTCGTCGTATCAAACATTTTGTCTCTAAGTTTAAGTTTATGTAATGTTGATCTTAACAAATTTCCAAGTACTTAATCATCAGCTTTACACTAATACAACGATTCCCTTCTATCTTTCAAGTAACCATGAGGAATCCATTTTGAGAGAGTTAATCCCAGAGAAACCTCTACCTATGACATTGCCGGTCCTATTTGAGTTTTATAGGTCAAAACCCTGTGGTGGCTTAACAATGCCCCCTAGCCAGAAGAACAATAATATTCAACAACCCCTTTGAGTACTTAATAACATCTGTATAATATCTCATCATGTTATTTTATCGATAACAATGTATAACATCTTTATTTCTCAAATGTTACACCCATAAATCCAATTTTAAAAACACATTTTACAGGAAAAACTTAAACCAAAACCTATTCGTGGGAGCCTTATCGCCACATTTATTGTTGAGAAATAACGTAAGGTTAGATAACTGTAAATAACTTAATAAAAGTTTAACCACTAAACAAGTCTGACAACTTAGAGAATTTTTAAACCAAAATCTAGATCATTATAAATTAAGCAAGTGAAAGTGAAAATTCAAACTAAGATATAACCACTAATAAAACTAATTTTCTAAGTGAACCTCATTGATTGGTCCCTAAACGATCATTAACCTGTAAAAATAAGAATGCAAGAAAGATAATGGAAAAACTCTCAAAATCTAACTCCATTCCGTAAAATAATCAATTTTTAATATGATTTAAGATGATAACATATATACTTGAGTTGAAAATCGATTTTTGCACAAAACGTAATATCACATAAGCCAATTATTAATTTTGAGGGAACGAGAATGCAACCATTCATCTTATGGTCAATAATCACAAATTACTAACAATGGGTTAAAAGTAAAAGGTGTAAGCCTCTTTTAAAGACAACTCCACATCCCTTCTAAGTCTTCTAACTAGGGATTCTTAAGAGAGTTTCAAACTTTACCATGTACCACTAAATTTCATTCCAAGTCCAAATTAAAATAAATCACAAACTGAATATGTTTTATAAATTATTAAGCCCCTAAACATAGTAAGAGAACTAAACACATACTTCAACATGGAAATGGACAAATTGATGCTTAGCATGATTGTTTCACCTAAATGTAAAATCAATATTAAATAAACTAAAATAAAAACAACTAACAAATGAATTTTATATTTAAATAAAAAAAGATGTAGAACACTTTATTATGAACATAATGTTACGACACCACAACATTTGGACATAAAATTTAATAAAAACAGTTGTGAAACCGTCTTTTAAGACAGCTCTTAAAAGTCCAACCCAAATATAATTTATGTTAATTTAGAAAAAACTGACACACGCGTGTGAAGTGGAATGTAAAAAATCAAATAGTATATTTAGGATTATAACAACATTTAATTTTGGGATTATAACATAAGATATTTGGTGTTATACTAGCATACATTTAGGGGTTATAACATAATATATTTGAATTTATAACAATATATATATATATATATATATATATATATATATATATATATATATATATATATATATATATATATATTGTTATAACTTCAAATATGTTATGTTTTAACCCCAAATAAATTATGTTATAACTCCCAAATATATACTGGTATATCACCAAATATATTATGTTATAACCCCAAATAAATGTTGTTATAACCCTAAATATATTATGTGATTTTTCACATTACACTTGACATGTGTGCATCAGTTTTTTTTAATTAACATAAATAAAATTTGAGCTGGATTTTTAAGAGCCATCTTTCAAATATGAAACTGTGTAATAAAAATAGATAGAATTAGAGACTACTAATATAAAATAGATAGATGAACATGAACTAGAACAAATCTTTCTTCAAATGCTTGAGTTCTTCGAAGTAAAACCACATAAACTTCTTTAATGTTCTTCAATATGAAACTTAAACCTAAAATATTACACAGTAAACACTAAATGATGAGAACATTCAAATTATCAAAGATTACTAAATGACGAGAACATTCAAATTATCAAAGATTACTAAATCCTACTATTAGATTAGACTATAAATTAGATAAAGAGAAGTACGAAGTTTGCGTTATAGCTTAAAAACTAAGCAATCAGAATTAAGCTTGAATGTTTCCCTAAGAACTTCTCTCTTTGACTCTTAAAAATTAAATAATATGGAGTATGAAAGATTTGATCAAACTTGTCATCCAAGCCACATATATGGAACATCTAAAACACTAAATTCCAACTCTTCTAAGGGTTAATACATGCAACAAAACTCAATTCTTCAAAAACTGTAGGATTTAGTAAGGTATTATTGGTTGGGTTATGTGCAGAAGAAGTAATGTTCTATACCATATCAATAGATTAAAATAATATACTTTGAGATCATTTGTTTAATTATTGTTTCGGTAATGAAACGAGGAAGTGCAAGAGACACTTGAAATACCTGAATTGAAAGCGTTATCAAAGTCAACGGTCGATGAACTGGAACTCTGGAAGTATGATATTATTCTTCTACGAACGTAACCTAGAGTCCTGTAACACAACACGTTAGCTTTGCTCGGGGGGTGATCTCAAGTCAGATAGGTGATGAAAGATTAATGAATGAACGATAAGAACTTAAATGTAAGACTGTATATATCGGGATGGTGGTTAATTATATATTTGATACGTTGATTAGGATGATAATGAGTGGATATTTGGGCATAGTTTTTGGTATGGAATTTTATGAACATAGGAGGCAAATGATGCTGGCAGCCTCTATTTATAAGAGTGTGACAAGTTGCATCCTTTATTGTAGTACAGCTTGCCCATAGGATGTCTGGTAGTTCTTCGTCCCAAGTTTCTTTTGCCCCTTCTATTTTCTTCTTGAAGCCATTCAAAATTTCCTTGTTAGCTGATTCTACATGGCCATTACTTTGTGGACGAGACACAGAACTGAACCAAATTTGGATGTTAAATTTGTTACAATATTCCATGGTATTCTTACAAATGAATTGTCGTCCATTGCCCGTGATGATGACGCGGGGTATGTCGTACCTTGTTATAATATCGCGCTATATGAACTGACATACTTGCTTATCCGTAATGGTGCTGAGTGCTTCTGCTTCCACATACTTGGAGAAATAATTGATGGCGAAAATAATGAACTTTCTCTGTCCTTTAGTTAGCGGGAATTGACCTATAGATCCATTCCCCACTTGTCAAATGGCAAGACTGCTTGTATAGTCGTAAGGTAATTGGTTATCTTTCTATTTGCCTTAGAAAAGTATTGACATTTGGGGCAACGATTTATCAATTCTTCCGCGTCACTCCTTAGAGAAGGCCAATAGTATCCACTTCTCAAGGCTTTGCCTATCACAATTTGAACGCCTTGGTGGATTCCGCACCCTCCTTCATGTATCTCACGAAGGATGTAGTTTCCCTCTTTAGGAGTTAAACACTTTAGGAGAGGGTGTGTATATGAATTTTTGTAGAGCGTTCCTTCGTGAAACTCAAACCATTTCACCTTCTTTTGGAAGAGCTTTGCTTGGCTTTCATCTTTTGGTAAGAGTTTGTTCTATAGATATTAGATATATGGGTCCATCTATGTCTCTGATCTATCAATTATTGAGACCATTAAGTTGATGTTGAGGTTAGGAAGTACTTCCCAGATAATATCACGAGCCTCCGATGTTTTGGATGAGCTTGCCAGTCTTGCCAAAGAGTCGGCTTGTACATTTTCGGATCTTGGTATATGAGCCAATGTGAATTATTCAAATTTCTAGGCAAATTCCTTTACATGTTGCAAGTACATTTTCATGCTATCATCTTTAGCCTCAAATTCCCTGTTTACTTGCATGACAATTAGTTGGGAGTCGGAGAAGGTGGATAAGATCCTTGCTCCAGCTTCATAACAAATTTTTAGCCCCAAGAGTAGCGCTTCATATTCGGCATCATTGTTGGGAGTTGCGAATTCGAATCTGACTGCCCTTTTTATACGGATCCCAGCAGAAGATATTATAAGTAGGCCTGCTCCACTTGTAGATTTTGTGGAAGAGCCATCTACGTATAGCTTCCACTCCTGATTAGGATCATTAGGACATGGCCCAGTGCTTTTAGCTATGAAATCTGCCAAAAGGCTTGAGCTTTGATGGCCGTGCATGCCTCATATTCAATTCCGAAGTCTGCCAATTGGTTTGCCAAATCAGTTACGCGGCTTGATTGATTTTTTCTTCAAGGATCTTTTTCAAAGGTTGGTTCGTTCTCACAATGATCTGGTGTGATTGGAAGTAGTTTCAGTTTTTGGCTCGCCATTACCACTGCGAACAATACTTTTTCAACTTCGCTGTAGTTTCCTTTTGAGGCGCAGAAAGCATGACTTATGTAGTACACGGAAAGTTGTTTCTTTTCTCTTTCAGCGATCAATACCCCAAATAAAGAGTATTCCGAAACTAAGACATATAGAACTAAGGTTTCTTCATTGATAGGTGAAACTAATTTGGGCAGAGAAGCTAATTATTCTTTCAACTTGTTGAAGGATTCTTCGACCTCATTTGTCAATTTGAACTTTGTTTGCTTGAGGGTCTGGAAATTTCGGTCCTGAAATTTTTAAGACACCAGATCGGACCGGACGGTCGGGTCTATTCTACGGTTTTTTCCTTTTTAATGCCTTTTTTTAGTTAAAAATCAAAGATGATGTATTCATCTATATGTACATAAATATTAATATATATTTCAAGTCTTTAATTAAGTCTGTGAGAGCTTTGAATTCAAATACCATAAAATGATAGTATTTGAGATTTGAAACTACGTGGATGAATGAAAAAACTATAAATTAGAAAGATAAGAAAGAAGCAAAGACAAGTAGAAGCAAAAACAATGGCGACTCACTGTTGATAGTGTTGAATGTGGTTTTCCAAAGCAAGACCTCAATGAAGCATCCAGATTCTACTTACTAACCTTAATTTAGAGTTGGACTTGGAAGTGGGGACTTGGGAGTTGGACCGGCATAATTCATAATGAGAATAGAGTAAATTGAGCCTAAAATCAGTAAATTGCTCAATTGTGGTTTCCGGTCTATGATTTACGGTTTTTATCAGATCGGAATTTATTACGGTTTTTCGGTCCCGTTTGGTCTAAAAAATTTAAAACCTAGACTGGACCGGAAACCATAATTAAAAATAAATAAATCAGGTCAGACCATTTAGATCGTAGACCAGACCAAATACTTAAATTACGGTTTGGTTTAATTTAGTTTACGGTTTAGACCAAACTTTGTTCAGTCCTAAGTAGAGGTTTTAAAAATTAGAAATGGGTAATTGAGGAGAGAATCTGAAACTTACTTCATTAAAGGAGGGGTTTTAGAACAACCCATCAAAGAGAACAACCCATAAGAGAGAATCTGAAATTGAGGAGAGAATAAGAAAATAAGGATTTAGATATAGTAATTTCCATGTAATTTTTACTTGTCTGCTCATTCATTATTTTTCGTCAAAAAGAATAATCTGAAAAACTGTAAAAAATTTGGATACTTTTTCTCCAATGGTAATTGAGAAAATTATAAGAAATTTGAGTGCATTTGAGAGTGATAATATTAGCTTGTTACTCACAAATTCCTTGTTCATTAAAGCTTGCTTAAATTTAAAATACATAAGTACTATATAATACAAATTGTAAACATATATTAATCATGTAAGAATAAGTAAAAGAAATAAGAATGATAATAAGAATATGTATACTTCTATGAATAAATATAACTTCTTTATGATTAATAATAAGTTTTATTATAAACTATGAATACTTGATTAATTTTAACAACTATAGAAGATAATTGATGATTAATACTACTATGTGATAAGAATGGTGAAATTTGTGATCACACTAACAGTTGTATAAAAAGAGGTGTTTTAAATTCTTTGAACTGTCATTATTATTAAAAGAAATATTTATGCTTATTTAAGATGAATTATATTGATATTTATACTTACATTAATGTTCACATTAATTTCTCTATCCTCTATATATCATTTTATTTGAGTAAAAATTATCACATTTTAATGAAAAAAATAATTAATCTTGATAAATACTCCCTCCTTTTTATTTGTCCACTTTACTTTTTTACATATTTCAACGCAAATTTTGAGTCTCGATATCTCATAGTATGCAAAATAAAAAAATTGTAAAATTATATATTAAAATTCTTTGCATCAAGACGAATCTAACAAGATTGCACATTAATATATTTTGTCTTGAATATATACTTCAAAAATCAAATTTAGATTTCTCTCTCATAAAGTAGAAAAACTTAAAGTGGACAAATAAAAAAGAACGGAGGGAGTATAATTTATACTTCATTTTCATCTTTAAAATTATAATTTTTATATATTAAAATTTTAGAAACTTCGTACATGCACGAATGTTTATGATATAAGGGATAGGGAGAGTTTAGGAATTAAAATACAACCATAAGTCTTTTATACTAGTTTGAAATTTGCACATCAAAATATTAAATACTAAAATGTAGTGATTAAAATTTAAAAGTTGAAACTTCAAGCTCCATAAATCATGTTCAAGGATGTCAAGAGATTCATCAACTATGACCTCTAAATGCTCCAAAGTCAATGCATTATCTAAACCATATGAAGTTATAAACAATATAAGGTTAAAGGAACAATATTTAACTCCTAAATATTAAATATTCAATTGAATAATAATTAAAATTTATACTAACCTTCCTTCGTTTCTTCAAGTGCAAGCAAACTCTCCTCTATTGCTAAAGGAGTCCTAAAAATATGAAGCCAATTAGGTGCGCAAATAAGGGCTTCGACCATCTTTGGAGTCATTGAAGTTCGACAATCATCAAGAAATGACCTCTAGTACTGAAAGAAAATTTAGAAGCAATGGTAAAAATAGGTATAGCAAGCACATCTTTAGCCATCTTTTGAAAAATAGGATACCTTTTGTTTGATCTTTCCACCATGGTAAAATCTTAAAGTTAGAATCATGAGGTTCACATGTATTTTTTAAATACCTTTCCAACTCACTTTTGTTGACATTAGTTAATGAACAACGTGTCTCCCTTTGATATCTTGAATTCATCGGTTTAATAAGGTACACTTTTCCCATTTCTTGAGTCCCATTTGAGTAAAAATGGAAGAGGTTGAAGTGGAAGAAGTAGCCCCACTTGTCTTTAGAGGAGACATAGAAGAAGCATAGGAACAAAACAAACTTTGAAAAACCATTTCAATCTTTAGTGACAAGAGAGTAGCTTTTCTGGCATCATATGAAGCACCCACAATCCAATTAACATAATTCCACTAATGCTGGGCTCAAGGAGAATAACTACAAATACTAATATATTAATATTATCAATGTTTCTATAATATTTGTCATATTTGATCATCATATTGGTAGTCATTTTCCTCATACCCTCATTATCGACACCTATTCTGTTGGCAAGCAACAATCTAGTCCCAAAAATCTCATGTACAAAAGAGTTGTAAGTTATATAACGAGAAGCAGAATATCTCAAAGTTGCATCATAAAAAACACTTAAGAAAGTAGACACTTTCTTCTAATCCTCTTCAATAGGAGTACCACGATACTTCCTAAGTAGCTTAACTAAAGCAGAATCTTTCATGAGAAGCAAATGACATTTTAAATTGATAGTAGATTCAAGCATTAGATAAGTTGAATTTCATCTAGTTTCAATATATCTTCAAGTTAAAATTGAGAAGAGGGTATGAAAATGAAGGCAAAAAAATATCAGAAAATAAATTCAAAATATCGAAAATAAAGTTACAAAATAACTAGACATGGAAATGAGACTAAAAAAATACTTAAACAATTAATGCTTGAGATATGATTGAGAAATGAAGAGGAGGAAAAAAGTACTGCGGTTGTGGCAATAATGGGGCAAAATGAAGAGGTAGCGACATTAAGTAGTATGAGGACGAAAAGGCGTCTGAACTTGAAAAATGAAGTCAGATTTGAGAAATGAAGAAGAGCATTCTAGGATTTTCTTAAAAACCTAGGTCTAGCTGGATTAAAAAAAACCAGATACCTGGTATTCGAATTTACAAAAGCGCAATCTGTTTCCGATTCGAATATCCGATTTGAAAACCAGGTACCTGGTCCGGATTATATGCTTTTTACTAATCGGGTAAAACATCCGATTTCAAGAACCGGATACCGGATAATCTGTGTCGGGTTTTCCAAACCAGATTTTTTAACACCCTTACTTATAGCAGCCGGTTAAAATGTGGCAAGAAATATTATAAGCAAAAAATATATAAATATTAAATTATTTAGAAATAATTAATTGCAGAGATTATTTACAACAAATATGAGATGATCAATAGATGAGATTGTTCGGGAATATATTTTCTAATGTTTAATTGCACTTTGCAAACAAATAATTTTTTCATGTTTCAAAATCAACACAAGGGATGAGGTGACTATACTTCCTATCCTAATAGGTCTAATTGAGTACACTCCTCAACATATTTAGGGCTACTACATATTTCTATCCCGCAGCAGTATTCTACTCGATAACACATACTCTAAGCGGAGCGCTCTCTTTCTCTATCTGAATCGCCCACGCATGCTCGTACATTTCACATCTTCTTCGGCAAACATGCCTCACCAATTCAGCCACGCCATTTTCATCTCTTAAATTTCCGACTAATCTTGTCTTTCTCATTCAGAAATCGTTTGAAGCATCTTCTTAATTTTTATTTGAGCTCGATTTCTCATTAGCGTTTTTTTTTTCCAAACCCTAGAAAATGTCAGGCGGATTCTTTCGGGTAATAGAATCTGTTTCTTCCTTTAATTTGCTAATATTGAATTGTATAAGTCAATTATTTATGGTTTGATTGTGATTGCATCTTTTCTTGATAGCATTTGGTTGGGTACAGCATATTCTATTATTAATCGGTTTTTTAGTGGTCGATTTCATTTTCTTAGTTAGATTACTGAAAATTTAAGTTGATTCTGATATTGATATGCACACTGATAATATACAACTTAATAGCGATTACGCTGAAGCGGTTAACTGGTCATATGTGTCTCTTTATGAAGTTGCAAATTAATACCTACTATTAACTTTAGTTTTTTGGTTGCTTATGCATATTGGATGATTCATCATATATAATGTGGTGTCGTTTTCTGATTATGATTGGATTTTGTTTTTTGAGTAGGGTACATCGGCCGATCAAGATACTCGGTTCTCGAATAAGCAGGCGAAGTTGCTTAAGACGCAGAAGTTTGCTCCAGAACTGGAACATTTGGTACATATTACCTTATTGAGTTCTTTTTTTTGCGTCACCAGTTTGAGAGGATTGCATGGAGTTTGATCTTATTGAAAATTTGATTGTTAGGTTGATATTACGAAAGTGAAAATGGATGTCATCAAGCCGTGGATTGCTAAAAGAGTTACTGAATTTCTCGAAGGATTTGAAGATGAAGTGCTCATTAACTTCATCTATACTCTTCTCGAAGGAAAGGTACCACTTGCATTGTAGTATTGCTGCCTGTTAGGTGTTAGTTGTTGATGTACACCTCACTTCGAGCTTGTTTACTTTTTGCCTGACTATTATATCCAAGAGATAGTTAAATGGTTTTTAACAGACTGTTAGACACAATCTATAATCTGATTTTCAGCTAAAGAAGTATGTTGCACATGCATTATCTCAACAACTACATTGCCTGAATAATTTTTATGGCTAATTATTTTTGTAGTTGTTGTTTTGTATACTCCTGTTGTATCTGTATTCACTTTGTGTGGAGAATGTTGATATGATGGGCTCAATCAAACAATTTATTCCAGTATGTTATATTATTCTTGTCGTGATACTTTGTGGTTTTAGTTCTAGAGCTTGATCTCGTAATATTTTTTTATGCTTGCAATGAAGTTACGTTAATGTCACTTCTTTTTTTATTTTGCTACCACTACTTACTATAGATTGTAACCTTATTATGAATTTAAAATCTTTCGTACTTACTAACTTGATACTATTCTGTTGTCAAGTGCTTGAGTTTTATCATTTGTGTTTGAGATTAGGTAAAACTTGAGAATTTGTGCTGATGTTTTTGTTCATGTTTGCTAAGCAGCGATGACTATGTGATTTTGCTTTGAGAATGTTGTATTTCAGACATCCTAAAAACCTGTCTTTGTTTTGGATGTGCATGATATCTTGGATTTAAGAAAGTTACTAAATTATTATTTTTCCGTCTTCGAATTGTTACCATAAAACACCTTTGTGTTTCATGAACCTTTAATCAGCTGAGTTAAGACTAAAGAATTTTCATATGTGGAATTTCTATTACTCAAAATGTTCTGTGTACTTATTTCTATGATGTATTTGTTTTGAGGTAGGAGGTTAATGGAAAGAAGATCCAGATTCAACTTACGGGTTTTATGGAAAAAAATACCGGTAAGTTCATGAAAGAACTTTGGGCACTTCTCCTCAGTGCCCAGAAGAATGCTAGTGGTGTTCCCCAACAATTCCTGGATGCTAAAGAGGAGGAAACTAGGAAGAAAATGGTTAGCTCAAGTCTTAAGTGATGCCTAATTATGCACATTTGTACATCCAATACTCACATGCTTAATTTTTGTGATACCTTGTAGGTAGAGACGGATCGTATCTTTAATGAAATCCAGAGAAGGGAGGAAAAGGAAGTTAGAGAGTCCCAGCAAGAGAAAGAGAGGCAAATGGTAACATAACCTTTCATGCTAGATCGAGCTACTTTAGGCTCAAGTTGTTTGATTTTAACTCCTGTGTTTCTGATGGCCACTCAGCTTGCTTCTGCACTTATTTGGGTTCATATCCTTACCTCAAACTACTGTAGGATGATGGGACCGGAAATAATCGTGCTGAGGATTCAAATGGAAGGCGAGAAAGAGGTTCTGGTGTGCAGTCTGGAGATGAAAAAGGAGCTGATGCGCAAAATGGATTTAGAGGAAGATCTAGGTTGGCCACTTAAGCTGTATTTTGATGTCATTTGAATGATTTGTTAATGGATTGAATTGAGTTTGTGAATTTTTTGTGGGACTATTGAACATGATTTGATTGCTCTATGTAAGACATTGTTTCTTTCTGCTAGGGACTCTTGTTATTGAAAATAAATCATTGTAGTTAAACTGTAACTTCTCGAATTGTGATGGCATTCTTTGATCTTTGTCAATTTGTAGTTTTCTGTTGTCAATACACTTGGTCTTTTTAGCAGTTAGGATTATGTGATTTTGGCATTATTAGTCAAGAGACCTAGAACTGATTTATTGATTGATTTGTCCGAACACCACATAAGGCATTTTGCTTTGTTGTTGTATTGATGTAGTCAAGAGAGTGCTTGATATTATATATACTTGCCTTTGACAGTTTGGTTTCAATAACTTTTCTCTTTAGCTTTGTTAATTGCTCTTTATAGTTAGGTATGTAATACTCACTTGAATATGCGTCTCTTTGGTGTTTTGTTTCTAGCTTGTCTTCTTAAATTTTATTCACTATTGGTTTTTTTTGCTTTCGTATGTTGTCTGCTCTATGACTTGATGTATTCTTGTTTTGTTGTTTTTTTTTAATCTTTAGCTTATTTTTTAGTAAAAGAATTCCTTTTTTTTGCCATAATTGTTCCTTGTATTATGTGGCCTATAATATCACATCAGTGTATGCATTTCAAAGGAATTGGAAGTAGAGCCTGTAAACCCTATTTGTGTCAAGGAGCTTGCTCTTGATGCTTAAGTAGTGCATTGATGTTGTACTTTGCCCCTTAATTACCTAAATATGTCATTCCTTTCATCTCCCTTTCCTTTTTATATTGTGTTCGAATTGTTTTTTTGTTTGCATCAAATGTTTGTGATTTTTGGGCGGCTGTTGCAAATTTGCATGACCTTTCAAATTTCTGTCCTGTTGTGCACATGTCCATTGATCCACCATAGACATGTTTGGTGATCTGTTTGATCACGGCAATGCTCATTCGCATACTACCTCTTTGTTGCAGGGCATCTAATTCACCATCTGATCATTCACAATCGCCTCATCGGTAACTATCATAGTTATATGCAATGCTTTTCAAGACTTCAAACGTTTTTTGAATGCCTTGCTTTTGGTTTTTCATGGATCTAATTTTTGTCATTGTTGCATTTGTTTATAATAACAACTAGCCTTAATCTTGAAAGATTGGGTCGACTACATGAACCAATATATTAGTCCAATGGTGGTGCACATGGATTCTCTTTCTCCCTACGTTTTGATTTCAACAATTTTGACCTCGTTCTCATTTTAAATCTTCCAAGTTTCAAGTTCCAACTTTCTATTTTCCTTACCTGTTTTCTCATACCCCTCATTGCACATGCGCAAACCATTTTGGGAGGTTCTCTTTCATCTTACCATCAATATTTGTGATACCTAAACCTTGCCTTAAGTCTTCGTCTTTAATTCAAGTCCATGTAGTTGATCTTGTCTAATAAATGTTTGATATAACTCCCTTTTTTTGTACGGGTACACTTCAATTACATAATATCTTAGTGACTGCTCTCTATTTTTGTCACCGGCACTTAAACCCTTTGGGCCACATCACCACAATTTTGAAAATATGGACCCTAGATATTTGAAACATCCACTTGGAGTGAGTTCTCTCCCTTCTGGCTTTATAGTGTCTCTCTTTATCTCATTTGTGCCAAAGTTAAACTTCATATACACTTGTCTCGTTATCTCACTATAATAATGAACTGTAGTAGAGTGACATTGAAATCACTGCGCTTCTTATTATGTGAAGTTGGCTATCAAGGGTCGATAAAAAATAATGTCTTTGTTATCACAAGAGTAAGGATAGATAAATCCCACCCCCTTAAAAAAACCATGTTTAGGTGCTTAAGATGGACCCTTAGTAGGAACCCCTTTGTGACATTTGAGTAATGGAACATTGTATAAATCTTGTTGCTTGCTTTGAATTTACAGTTTTTTTTTTCTACTCTAAAAATGTGCTTATTTAATATTTTTGTTGTTTTAAATTTATTTTTTTCGTGATATATAATTCTTTTTTATCATTTAACAATTACTCTAATTTTTGTCTTTGCTTCTACTATAACTTCACTCCTTTCCTAAAAAATTTATCCTTTTGAGGACATTGCTGTTTGCTAATTGCATTTTGTTGTGTTTAGCATGATTCACATTGAATATTATTGTTGCACTGAGTTTCCTATTCTATGTTTTTCCATTCTCTCTGTTTGTGATGGATAGTGGAGAGTTTATTTCTTACTTTTTTACTAGACTGATACAGCTTTTTTACAAGCAGTGAAAAAAGTCTGTCGAGGAGTATATCTGTTTCCCCTGGGGCAAAGAAGCGATCAGTTTCACCTCAAGGGAAACGTCGGCCTCCACGAAGATCCATCACTCCTATAAGACAGTCTTCTCGAGAGTCCATGTCTCCAAGGCGGAGGTCTTTTTCTAGAAGGTCACCCTCTCCCTTGAGGCGTAGAGCCCGTTCTCCTGTTCGGAGAAGGTCTCCATCTCCTTTTCGACGTCGGTCACCTTCTCCTGCTAGGAGGTCACCATCTCCTTCTAGGCGTCGATCACGATCACCTGTTAGGCGTTGGTCACGGTCACCTGCTAAGCGTCTGTCACGGTCACCTGTTAGGCACCGCTCTCCTCCCAGGCGGCGCAGATCACCCTCTCCTTGGCGCCGGCGATCACCATCCCCTGGGAGACACAGATCACCTCCCCCTAGCCGTCGTAGTAGGAGATCCACTTCAAGTCCAAGGTCTCGGTCCCCAGTCAAGAGCAGATCTCCATCTCCTTTTCGACGTCGGTTCTACTCTCCTGCCAGAAGGTCTTCCTATGCAGCCCGGCGCAGGTCTCCATCTCCTGCCCCTCGGCACAGATCTCCTTATCCCGCTCGGCGCAGGTCTCCATCTCCCACCCGGCGCAGGTCTCCATCTCCCACCCGGCGCAGGTCTCCATCTCCTGCTCAGCGAAGGTCTCCATCTCCTGCCAAGCGAAGATCTCCATCTCCTGGCCGTCGTAAGACTTCATATCCTGCTCGGCATAGGTCTCCTTCGCCAAGGAGCCGCAGATCTTTATCTCCTGTGGATCGTAGATCATTATCTCCAATACAGGAAAGGTCACCTGTTCCAGGTCGCAGGAGAACAAGTACTCTAACTCCCAGCAGGTCTCCATCACCTGCTAGTCAATTATCAGGGTCACCTGTCAGGCATAGTTCTGCTTCACCAGTTAAAATGACATCACCCCGGCTTCAGAAATCTCTTAATGGGTCCCCTCGAGAAAGAAACAGGTATGCCTTAGAAGTTTCTGAAATTTGATTTCACCTTTGTTTTTTTGTCTAATCTCTGCTCTGCATAACCTTCTGAAGTTTTTTCTGTTTCTTGGATGTTTATTTTCATTGTCAGAAACATAATTGGATAATGGAAGATAAACTAACTAGATATGTTTATAGTTTGATGATCTTTTATTTGACATCCTTACAGGAACCTTGAACCTGCTACAATAATGTCTCGTAGACAACCTATTTCACTGTCCCCTCAGAGAGATCATTCTATAAGAAGGGAGTCGAACAGAAAAGTGCCACCTGTTGCTGCTTCTCCAGAGAAGTCGCCACATGTAGAAGTGCGAAACCAGAATTTCGATAAAGATAGGAGGTCAATTCTGCTGCTATTGATTGTAAATACAAAGTTCATTTTATAAGGATTTCTATAAATGATTATTCAAGCATATTTTTCACATTTGCAGGTTGGCGAGTCTTGAAAATAGAGTTGGAGAGAAATTAGTGCCGAATGGTAGTCAAAGTCCTATTAAATCAAGAGACCAGAGAGTTCGCCGTGTAAGCCCAGAAACAACTGTAGAGAGACAACAAAGTGACAGGTTGTTATGTGTAAACAGTTATTCAGTTTTGGTGTATTTGAAACATCTCATATATAAAAGATTGCATTCGTATGTAGCTTGCTGAAACAATCTGCTGATCATCATAACTTAATGTTAGGAAGTACGAGGACAAGAAATTAGAAGAAAGAAAATCTGGACGCTCATCCGTTGTCAAGCAAAGGGAGTCTCCTGATCGTCCTACCAGGTATTTTTCCTTACATGAGATTGTGAACTCTAATCGTCTTTTCATTTGTTTGTAAACTGAATATTTCGTTGTTCGTACATTTTGGTTTACAGTGAAGAAGCATCTTTGAAGGAAGTTCATCATCTAAAAAAGTCACCACACAGAGTTTCTTTGACAGGCGATAGGCCTGACACTTATACTGGTGACTTTTCCAAATTTGATGAGAAGAGAAATTCCCAAGCGAAAGATGTTGGGAACAATATGTCTGAGTCCTTGGTAAAGTCACATAAAAAGCGGAGAAGCTCTGCTTACTCTGATTCTGAATCAGAGGGAAGTGACAAGCATACTGGAAAAAGGAAGCGTAGAAGGTCAAAACGAAAGGAAGTCACATCGGATGATACAAGCTCTGAATCTGAGATAGAGGATAGAAAGGAAGCTAAGAGAAAAAAGAAGGAAGAGAGGAAAGCACGTAAGGAGGAGCGACGTAGACGCCGTGAGGAGCGGCGTCGGAAGAGAGAGGAGAAGCGTGCTAGTAAGAGGAAGCCAAAGTCAAATGATGCTGATGCTTTGTCTTCTGGTCCAGAAAATATTGAGAAGGATGTCAATACATCAAATGATGGACGTCGTAAGAAGTATTCAAGTGAAGAAGAGACTGAATCACAGAAAAAGAGACTTGAGATTGAATTACGTGAAAAGGCTCTCGAGTCATTGAGGGCAAAAAAGGGCATTAGCCATTAAAATTTGTTTTCTTTTTTGAACTTTTGATGTTCCCTTCGTTTTATTTGCAACACCAAACATTTCCTATTACTTTGTTTTATCATGTGTTATGATGTACTTTATATCTTTATATTAATGTAGTTCATATATATTGATGTGGTCTGTGTTTGCTGCTGGCAGTTGAGATGAATAGTTGAGGATTTCCTGAGATAATCTCTTGACTGCAACTGTATGCAGGATTTGCTGCTATATATTCTGGTAATGACTATTTCCATTTGTTGGTTTCTTGTATTTGTACACTGTCCACAGATCATCCTTTCATCGCTTGGGTGCAACTCCTTTTTCTTTTTAAAATTCTTCTATAGGCTTACTTAACGGTGCTGACGTATGTCGATTACTTATGATGGTTGTGTTGAGTAAATCTAGTGAATGTCACTATATCGTAAGGAAGTAATACCTAATGGTGCCTTAATGCAATTTTAATTTTATTACTAAGTTGGCTTTCTGGTTAATTGATAGATCAGAATTTTCCAACTAGATGTGGTTGAGAACCTGAGCTTGGCCTGCTACCATTCAGGTGAAGTTTTTCAACCTTTTGACAGTCCTAGGAGAAGATGTGTTTGCCTATAGGCTATGATATGGTCCCTTAGAATGTCTTTACTTACAGACATATATTGTGTTATTTTGTTTCTTACGTCTGTATCATTGGCAGCTTGAAAGGTGTCCTTCGACTCTGTATATACTTATTGACTGCTGCTAGCTATGGAAGCCTCCTCTGGCTACTTGGTAACACCTTCTCTGAATAGATAAGTACATGTATATGTAATCTGCCATACTATTGTAGATAGGTTTTAGTATCGACCTTGCTTTGTCAACTTATTGCGAATTTCTTTCTTCTGTACTGCTTTGTTGCTGTAAGCACATTTGTTTTTCACAATTTATGAACCTTATTGGTCTTTCTGGAGTTTCTTTTATGGGTCTTTGTTAGTTTTCTATTCAACCGTTGGAAGATTAGTGCGCATGAGTTGTGCTTTTGCAACGATTCTAGAATATATCCGTGGGAAACCTGAAATGATTCACTTGCCATTGTTCCGTTTGTGCTTTTTAATTATGTGAAATTGTAGATTGTGTGTGCAAGCAAAGGTTATCTCAAATTGATCACCTTGTTATATTACAAGGGTAGGTTGAATACTTTCGATTCTTTAAACCGTGCGGGGTTGCCATAAGGGTATCATTGTCTTATGCCATCTGTCCTAAACTTTTGTAAGTATATTTCTCTCCTTCAATTATCTTTTCTGTCATTAAATCTTACTTTCTATGGTTTTTTTAGCTGCCACCCTTGTATTTTTCTCATGTTTCAATGTGCAATTTTAATCTTTCATATCTTTGATCACTCATGCTTAAAATTTTAAAAGTAAATATTATGAAAATGTACATTAAGACGATTAAACATGATCTCATTTAACTATATTTTACTTTTATATGTATAAAAGTATAAGTAAAATAAGATCGATTGAGGAAGAGCCATAGCAACTAGCAAACAACTAAAAAATCTGGAGGAAGTATCTGGAAAAGTACACTACTAGTCTACTACCACGTCCACCTGCAGTTTTTATATTTTCTGATTGTTTATGCTAACTGGAATTTTATTTGGATTAACTTTCAGTTGAAAAGGTAACTAAAAAATGGGATTTTTTTTCTATTGTAAATCAACATCAATCGTTGTATGTACTCATTCATCTCATTGTGATTGCTATCTTGTCTTGCTATAATTGATCCTAAATGCATCAACACTACAAAGCATAATATTCAGTTGACGTATGTTTTTTTAGGAGTCTCCTACGGTATTGCATTTTCTTTGCTAAAAGTAAAATGAACAAGACTAGATAAATTGGGAACTCAAGAATCAAGAAATGGGAAAAAAATTCTTCTATGATGATGTTATTCCTAATATTTCAATGTTATTTGTGTAATAAATGAAGGAGTAGATTAAATTGTGTGGATTGAACTTAACACAAGCAATGTATATGATTACAATTTTTAATGGGGTCGTAGTCCATCTAGTGTACTACACTGTATAGTTTTTTTTTAATGAAAAAAAATTTAGTAATAAATCAAAGAAAGAGATTAAATTTTGTAGATTAAATTAAGAGCTACAATTCACGATTGCTTTCAAAAAAAAGTTATGAGTTTAATTTTAGATATGAAAATGATGTAAAATAAGTTGAACAGTCTAAAGTGATAAATAATTCAAATTGAGTGGGACAGAAATTTTATGAAAGTGTTTGGCAAGTAGTTTATTAGATAATTTTAGCTTATTTTGATATAAATAGGGGGTTAGAAACCTATTCAATGTTAATATTTGGTAAATTAATTAACCAAAACAGTTTATTGTTAAAATTAATACCCCATAACTAACAAAAACTAGTGGGAGTATCACACGTCAGGTTCAAAATTACGAAATTTTGTTACAGTATTGGCCCTAGGATTCTTGAGCACCAGCACAAATTTGGTTAAACTAGCTTGAGCTCCAGCACAAATTTGGTTAAACTAGCTCCATATTATTACCTATTATTGTAGACCTGTTTTACTAAATGACATTCAAACAAGTGTTTATAGTCTCATAATTTAATTAGTTAAACAATTTAATTAATTTATGGAGTGCGTTTCTTTGTATAATTTTATATGTCTGTGGATATACACGTTTATGTATATGAATCATACTAAATTCAAGTTTAATATGTGCAACTATTAATTTATAATAATAAAGTTTGTATTATTATGTATATTTTAACAATGTTAAAATTGTGATTAAATTTTTAATCTTATTATTACTTACGAAGATATTTGTAAAATAAATATAAAATATTATGTTATATATATAAAAAGGATAAATTAATTTGCATAGATGTTGCTAATATGATTTATAGTGGTTAAAATTCCATAATGTTTACTAATCCAATTATAACTAGTTTGTAATAAAATTATTAGAATATTTATTTTCAGATTATACCTGAAAATCCATCATATATAATTCATTATTTAAATTAGATGAGACATGTTAGTTATTTTCAAGAACTATAATGTAATTATAAGTATCTACTTATAAATTGTCTTTTAGGACATGTATGTTATCAAGTAATAATATAATGTGTTGTATGTATAAAGATTATGCTTTTAAGAATACTATGGTAAATAAATTCCATAATGTTTAATAATTTATTTATATTACTAGTTTGTAATAATGTAAGTATTTTCAAATTATACATAAATTTATGTATAAAATTCAATTTTGAATTGAATCAAGAATAATTTGTAATTTCTATTTGTGATTAAATATTTGCAAATGGGGGAGGTACTTAGTCTTAACTTTTCAAGTTTAAAATATATAGTATTTTTATTATGAATTATTTTTCTTAGTTTTGGAATTTGGACCACGAGATTATGTTATGTAAGTAATCTCTAGTTTTGAGATGTTATTACAGTAAATCTCTTCTGAGACGGTAGCATACGTGCAAATATTTATAGGTCTAACTTGTAAATAAAGTTGCCATTTTAAAGTTTGAATTGGACATTTTGGACCTTAAAATAGGCATTTTAAGTCTTATTTGACAAACTTTAAACCATTATAATAGACATTCTAAGTCTTGAAATGGATGTTTTACAGTTAAAGTGTTTTAAGGCTTGAATTTGACAAGTATAAAATTTTTTTAGTCGCACGTATGAGACGGCCATAGACAAATTTTTGTGAGATATTATTAAAGGTTATAATTTTCCAAATTAAGTGCACATTATAAAATTTGATAAAGTCATAATCATGTATTTGTTTTGATAATTAAAGATAAATTGAAAATGGGTTTAGTCCAGTACAATAATTATCAAGAAGGAGTTTAATTTATGACTAAGTGAACGGTAAAAGTTCAAAATTTGGCTTATGCATTATTTCAAATATTTAATTCACAAATATTTTAAAAAAAAAGTTCCTAGAAAGACTTCAAGTGATATACAATATATCAATTCAATCTCTTACTACGTTTACAGTTGAGTATTTTCAATTGTAACAATAAAGAATGTTCAGTGATCAAAGATTAAAAGTTAAGTTATTATATTTGGGTGCTTTAATGTCTTTTATCATAAATTATCTAACACATATAACATGTGATTGTTATTTTCTTAATAAAAAAAATTTATTTTTCCCTATTTAGCACACTTATTACAGGGAAGAAAAACCCCTTAAAAATTAAGAGTTATTTAAATTGGACTTGATTGATATAAATATGAACTAGCTTGACTTTAAAATGACATTTGTATCGAATTAATTAAGTTAAAATGTCATTTATGCATACACGAATTTGAAAGTTTATACACGAAACTCAATTATCATCATCTTAAGTTCATGTAAAGGATTGCAACCATCGATATGTTCATAGTAATAAATTTTAAGTGCAATTTTGCCATAAATTTTTATAGTGGAAATTTCGACTTTATTCTTGTTTACCCCCTTAAACATAATACCGACCATCAAACTTCAATAAAGTGTTTTTGTATTGAATGAGATACAATTAATCAAGGACTAAGTTAGAATAAGTCAAAGATATGTCTTAAGAAAGATTATGCTGGATTTTGAGGTTTGTTCTTACTAATTTGCCAATTTTGTAATAAGACCACTCGAAATACCCTTTAATTTGCACAAGCAATAAGGGTTAGAAGGGCCTGTAATGATTTTCCGGGGACCTTCTCCAATGCTCTAGTCATCAAGTATCCTAAGTATTTGTCTAATAAACCCTTGACCAAGTGCATAGTGGCTCTTAACTTGGAGAGTTAATATTAAGGCTTGTTTGTGGCATGAAGCCTATGTAATATTAACAAACTCTTATTTGTCTTGTAGAGCAAATGTTCATCAATGTCAAATTGATTGAAGAATGTTCTAATGCTATCATTCTCAATAAATATTGTTTGAAGATCAATAAATGTTTGAGAATAAAATGCTTAAACTATTGAATAATAAATACCTAGAAAATGGTGTAGTGATGGAGTATTTATATCTCATCATTGGGGATTCTTAGAAATGTCTTAAATGTTCTTCTAAAGAGGTCGTTCTCAATTTCAAGACACTTTTCTTGTAGAGTCAGCTACAAACCTTGACGTGACGGCTTCTCATTGGATTCATGGTGGTGCATTAAATGTTGTAAATAACCTTTCTCTCTTTCAAGGACTGACGTGTGTTGTTATCAGTAAACATAGCCTCATGTCAATACTACATGAGTGATCTATTAACTGTATATGTACTCATTGAACGCTCTATAATTTATGCACTGTCAATGAAAAGTAGCCCTTTTAGGCTAGTGAAATCTATGCACATTCTCCACTTTTCTGGTTGAGCTTTTTTGACAAGGACCACATTAGCCAGACAGTCTGGGTACATAAATGGTTCAATGAACCCAGTATCAAGCTGCTTTTGTATCTCATCCTAAATGATGTTATCTTTTTCAGCCCCAAAATTTCTCTTATTCTATTTTATAGGCTGCATCCCTTGTAACATATTCAACTTGTAAATGATAGTTGCAGGCTCAATGCTTTAGCATATCAATTGAGTATGAAAAAGGTATGCACTTTTCAGGATCTAGCTCCTTCCCAATCTTTACAGTTTTTTATGATCCTTCATCCTAGATCACTTCTTTTACATTTTGTTCATCCACCTCCATTTGAGGGGAGTTAGGTTTTTGTGTCCTCCTCCTTTGTGGGCCTAGGATCGAGCTCAACTGGTGTTTTCTTTCTATGACCAGAGCTGGAGGGTTTGGTTTTTGTTTTCTTGGATGGCCTCCTGATTTCTTCTTTTGTAACAGATAATTTAGAAGGCTCGTTCTGCGATCTGGATCCTACATTAACTTTGTTGATCATATTACAAGACATGGCCATCCTTTGGTTCTCTCTCGCTCTCTCTCCCAACCCTGTCTGTAACAGGCTTAAATTTCTTAATCTTAATCTTCCGATTAATTATTCCGAATTTTTTTTTAATTCTAATTCCTAATTCTTTGGTTATCTAATTTAAATCACCTTTAATTCCTAAACTTTTTCGATTTTGTAATTTCTTAAAATGGAAAAAGGGGACTTTGGATGAAAATACTTGGGTGAAATAATTGAAATCAGTAAAATTCAAAAGCAGTACAACTCACGAAGGATTGGGTGAAGAGGAAAAGTTCAGAAAGTTTGAAGATGGGCAACAGGAAAATGAAGGGAAGAGAGATAAAGAAAATGAAAAGTTGCCTCAAATAGCCTTATATGTGGAAGCTACTACCTTACCCACTAAAAAAACCTAGAATTTTTGAAATTGTTGAGTGAAAAAAAAAAATAATAATTAAATAAACGAATTTTTAAAAAAATCCCAAAAGTAAGTGTCCAAACCCCAAAGCTGTGCTTTAGAGCTGTTCGTAGTTACTAACTGCGAACAGCATATAAGACAAACTAGTTGTTCGCAGTTAGTAACTGAAACAGCTATTTTGTCTTATATGCTGTTCGCAGTTACTAACTGCGAACAGACCTGATCTACAAAATCAGATCAGTTTCTGTTTTTCGCAAAATCTCATTTCTCAAACCCTACTTCACTCGACATTTCCACCTTCTCCCTCTAAAACCATTGATTCATTTCATCAAATCGTACAATCCTCTTTGAATTTGGCACTTCAAAATTAGTGTGGGATACTATAGCTTGCACAAAGGTAAATTTTTTTGTGTTTTTTTGGTGTATATATTTGGATTTTAGGGTTTTTAACCAAATTTGTTTATTTTTTCAAATGTAGGTTTCTAGTTGTTAAATCAAGACTAATCTTAATCATCCATAAGCGTTGAAGGTAATTGCTAATTGTTTTTATTGCTTTATGTTGGATTTTGAAGTAATGTTGTTGTATTATTTGAATATTATTAGAAAATGTTGATGTTGATGTTGGTATTAGAAATGTTATTTGTGAACTTATGAATTGATTTATTATTTGGATTATGTGTATTATATATGTATGAACTTAGCTACATTATGGATTTGATTAATTTGTAGACCAAAAAAGATTATAATCAAATGAATATAATATACTTGTATGGACATGAGTTGATGTTAATGTTGATTTTCTTTGTATTAATGTAGAAAATGGCATCATTTCGCGTCACTATAGTATGTTTTTGGAATGGTTGTATTAGAGAAAATAATGGCAAAGTTCATTATGTTGGGGGAAGACGTAAGTTGTTTGCTTGCAATTCAAACATGGATTTGAACCACTTTAGACGTTTTATATCTTCTAAGATTGGATTGGACCCTACTAGAAGTACCGTAAATATAAGTTTTAAATATGCCTTGAGTGGAGAATTTATTGTCTTTCCTGTTGAGGATGATGAGCCTATAGATGCGATGTGGGAGCATTCAAAGTCCACCCAAATTCCCTCTTTGGAGTTATACGTAGAAGAAGTACCATTAGGGAATGTAGTTGCTTCTGATCCAACTCCTACCCCTATGCTTATATTAACTCAGGAAACTGTAAATCTCGTTGTTTCTTCCGCATCTTGTATTTTTTCTCAACCCCCTACGAATCAAGTTCCAATTGATTCAATGGTTAACTTAGGAGAAATTCCTGAGATGGGACCTTGGGATGATGAGAATGAGAGTAATGAGCTTATTGACGATCCTTCTGAGGACGATGTGAATGTCGATGAGGATGCGCTAGCAAATGACATGACTCTAGGCAATATTCCTACAATCATTCCTCCTACACCTTATGCCCTCTGTCCACCTTTAAACGAGTATGCGGAGGACAAATCATGGAGGACTTGGGCTTGTGATACCACATACACCGAACATGGAGAGTTTGAGAAGGGTATGATGTTTGATAATAAGGAATCGTTGTTGGAAGCTATCAGAGTGTATCATATTGGGAGAAATGTGGAGTACAGAACGGAGACCTCGAACCAAACTGTCCTTTCCTTGAAGTGCAAGCGGGGTTGTTTGTGGAAACTTAGAGCTACGTTTGACTCTAATTTATCTTCATGGCGTATTGTTACCTATAAGGGTAAGCACGGTTCTTGTGTATTGGGTAGTGACAGTGTGTCGACTGGACACATTCACCTGACATCTTCTGTCATTAATAATGTTATTAGAAATTGTGTTGCTAAAGACCCATCCATTAAGGTATCTGTCGTACGTCAGATGGTTAAAGATCGCTTTGGTGTGGATGTGAATTATAAGAGAGCGTGGTGTGCAAAGCAACAAGCTTTGTTATCCATTTACGGGACATGGGAAGGTTCTTACTCACTCTTTCCACGCTTTTTAGAAGCTTTGCAACTTTCCAACCCGGGGTTAGTAATTGAGTGGTATTTTAGGGAGGACAATGACATGGGTGTATATGTGAGACCTAATATTAGGACCTTCCAACGTGTCTTTTGGGCCTTTAAACCTTGCATTGAAGGCTTTAATTATTGTAACTCAAGGTAATATGTTATATATATTATTCTAGAATAATAATCTGTAACTCAAGGTAATATGTTATATATATTTTATATTATTACATAATAGTAATATTAACTAAAACTAACACGAACACAGCAGTAGAGGAGATGGATCCAGCAGCTCCAGGACCACTAGACCCTAGTGTGTTAACCATGCAGCATGAGCACAGGAGTACTCTTCTTTGGGATGCTGATGAGGGCACCATTTGGAGGTACACCAAGGCGTACATCCTATATTTGATAGGTGTTGTGTTGTTTGCCGATAAAACAAGCAACCAAATACAGCTCCTATACTTAACATTACTTGACGACCCGTGGGAGCACATCGCCGAGTATAGCTGGGGCTCCGCAGCCCTGGGATACTTGTACAGGAGGCTTTGTGGTGCTGCCCATAAGAACGTCAAAGAGATTGCAGGACCACTAGTCATATTACAGGTAATAACAATAACATTTAATTCTCATCAACATTTGGTTAATTACATACTAATTACATTTGCGATCGTTAGCTGTGGGCGTGGGAGCATACTCTTATCGGCCAACCTTACAGAACCGTTGGTCGTGGTGATACTGCTCCTCCACCACAACCAGGCCCAAATATTGCGTACGGTTTGAGGTGGAATTTTGCCCGCCGGACGCGCAAGCACACCGGCAGCAGTCTAGGATTCTACCGAGATCAAGTAGACCTCCTACGACCCAACCAGGTAAACATTTCAGTACTCATTAACATTAGTACAATTTAATCAACATATCACTTACCTTTTTCATAACATGTTATTTAGTTTTTGTGGGACTCATACCCAGCGGAAGCCTACGCAGCTGTATCCGAACACTCGGGGATTCATTCCGGAGCGTGGAGGGCTTTTGTGCCACTCATATGCTTCGACATTGTCGAAGTACATCTACCAGAGTGCGTAATGCGCCAATATGGGTTGGTACAGGGCATTCCACCGCCTTGTGACACTGAACCCCAGCTGCACCTAATTTCGCGAAGAAATCAAGCCGGGGCAAACTGGATGGAGATCAACGGGCGCCACATCGCTCGTTGGGATCATAGACTTGAGCTGCTGGCACAAGGTGCGCCGATCGATGTTGTCGGTGCACCTACTACACCTGACTATATGCCGTGGTTCCTCTCCATCACGCGCCGATGGATGACACCACGTGCCATCTTGGAAGCAGCACATTACGCACCTGCTGCGCCTACGATGACCCAATTTGTAAGTCTTCATTTGCATTTATTTGATTAAGTCTCCAATTAAATAATAAAATGTTACATTATCTAAATATTAATTGCAGGCACAAGGTGCGGCAGACGTGATGCGGTACAGCCAGGAGGAGCCGGTGAGGGAGATTGCGCATGGCATGCTCTTCGGCTCGCAGTTCCAGCACTTCATACAGGAAGTCGCTGCACAACACTCACCAACTACCTCCCATACGCACATGGCATGCTCTCCTTCTTATGACTACCATTTGGAGGAGATGGATCATTCATATCTCGTTGACGCTGTGAGGACCTCGCAGGCTGGGCCATCACAGCCATCACAGTACCAGTCCCCTCCACTGCCAGAGCGTCACGCGAACGCCTTTTACTATCGTAGGAGGCGAAGGAGACCAACTCAGTTGGATATGGTAGATGAGGGTTCGTGAGCGTTAACGATTACCTTTTGTGTATTTGGATCGACTATGTACATATATATATATATATTTTAATTGACTTGTATATTTCACACATTTGTATATATTTTGTTGTATATACGTGTTTAATTACTTTATCATAGCCCCCAAACTTTGACTTATGAATGATCGGAGTTTTGGCAATGAATCATGCCGCCTTAAAGATACATCGACTTGTAATTATCTATTCTAATATCTCTAGTGCAATTACAACAAACAACAACTCAAAAATAAAGGAAAAAAAATTAATTAGCTGTTCGCAGTTACTAACTGCGAACAGCTATAAAAGACAAAATAGTTGTTCGCAGTTAGTAACTGCGAACAGCTGTGTTGTCTTTTATAGCTGTTCGCAGTTAGTAACTGTGAACAGCTCCAAACCATAGGTCTGGGGTTTTCACGTTTAGTTTTGGAAAAAGTTTGAATAATCGATTATTCAATTAATTTTTTTTTTCGCTCACCTTTTTCAAAAATTCAAAAACCTAAGCCTATCTAATAAATATGGCTCAATTCTATTCCCAGCCCACATATTTTGAGGTCCAACAAAAAAAAAATTAAAATACATAAGAGAAAAAATAAAAAAATTAACAAAATAAACTAAGTTTTAAACGTATTCCAAAAGGATGCTAACTACGAACTGGTCAAAACAGGTCAAATAGCTGTTCGCAGTTAGTAAGTGCGAACAACTATTTTGTCTTTTTTGACCTGTTCGCAGTTACTAACTGCGAACAGCCCCAAACCTCAGGTTTGGGAATTTCACGCTTACTTTTGGAATAAGTTTAAAACTTAGTTTATTTTGTTAATTTTTTTATTTTTTCTCTTATGTATTTCAAATTTTCACAAAAAAATTGGAATTATCTACCTACTAATAGTGGGATGGGCCTAACCTGCCAAATTTTTAATTGTAGTGCAACTGATACTATGATCTTCGACCCTCGAGATCTTTTAACTCTTGGCTCACCATCCCGTACTCATATCTAGACCGCAAATGGGGCATGTGTTAGTGTTGACCACATCGGTCATGTTGACATTTCACCCTCTATTCATTTAAATAATTGTCTTTTAATTCCAAGCTTGTCTCATAAATTACTCTCTATCAGTCAGTTGACCAAGGAACTTAATTGCACTGATTTTATTCTGTAGGATGCTCAGACTGGGAAAATCATTGCGCGTGGTACTGAACAAGGAGGTTTGTACTATGTGGATGAAACAACTCAACAAAGTCAAGCTATGCTTACTCGTGGGTCCCCTGCTCATCAACTCTGGACGTGGTATCGACGTTTGGGTCATCCTTCTCTACCTTACTTGAAACATTTATTCCCTTCCCTTAAAAATACTGTTATGTCTCTAGATTGTGAATCTTGTGTCCTGGCGAAAAGCCACAAACACTCATATTTGTCGAGTTTCCCTCATTCCACGAGTCCTTTTACTTTAATACATTCTGATATGTGCGGACATGCTCCTATTCTGCTACTCATAATTTCTCTTATTATGTTTTATTTGTGGATGATTGTACTCGTATGAGTTGGGTATATCTTTTGAAACACAAATATGAAGTTTTTTCAGTTTTTGTCACCTTTTATAACATGCTTTAAACTCAATTTCATGCTAAACCACAAATACTACATTCTGATAATGGAGGTGAATATATTAATTCAGCCATAAAACAATTTCTTTCTGACCATGGGATGCTCCACCAAACCTCTTGCACTGACACACCACAACAAAATGGGATTGCTGAGCGCAAAAACCGCACCTTGCTTGAAATTACTCAAGCTCTTTTAATAGAGTCTAATGCTCCAGCTTCTTTTTGGCCTGAAGCAATTGCTACAACAATTTATCTTAGCAACTTATCTCACCAACCGTCTTCCTTCCAAACCCTTACAATACAAAACTCCTCTTGAAACCTTGGGATCTTTTGTCTTTCTTCCCTCTTCTCATTCCTTACCACCTCGTATCTTCGGTTGTGTTGTTTATGTCCATCTTCCCAAACAGACTAGAACCAAATTGGAACCTCGGGCAATTAAGTGTGTTTTTCTTGGCTATGGGGTGAATCAAAATGGATATAGATGTTTTGAGCCTCTACAAAACCGAATGTATACCACTATGGATTGTGACTTCTATGAACAATCCTACTACTATTCCCAGCTTGGTCCTCAGGGGGAGACAATTAGTGATGACCTGAGCTGGCTAATACACCCAGTTATGATTGATTCGGACCCATAAGAGAAGGTAGGCGAAACTACCGATGTTGCTTCTGAAGTCATACTATCTCCTCTTCAGTTCACTCCAGTCCCTTATGACGAGCATCCAACTGAACAAGAGGTAGCACTTGAACCCTTAATTGATATATCTAATAATGATGTGCCTAGTGTTGATATTCCTAGTAGATATGAGTTACGTCCAAGAAGCATAAGAGGTGTTCCTCCTAAGAGATATGATCCAGATTTTGAGTCTTAGCGATCTCGGTATCGCACTAATCGAGAAAATGATGGAAATTTATCTTAGACAGTAGTAGCCTTCAACACCTCCCTGTATTCTAGTGTTTTCTTCCAAAAACCACAAAAGAGGCTTTCCGGGATTCGAAGTGGAAAAAGGCAATGGAGGAAGAAATCTCCGCTCTTGAAAACAACAAAACATGGGAAAAGTGTGAATTGCCAAGAGAAAAGAAGACAGTTGGATGTAGATGGGTATACACAATCAAATATTTGGCTGATGGTAATATTTAACGGTACAAAGCAAGATTGGTAGCACAAGGGTATACTTAGACCTATGGGGTGGATTATTTTGAAACTTTCTCACCACTGGCAAAAATCGACACAATTGGGGTCCTATTCTCAATAGCTGCAAACAAAGATTCACCACTACACCAGCTCGATGTGAAGAATGTTTTTCTACATGGGAAAATAGAGGAAGAGGTGTATATGAAATCCCCTCTAGGTTTTTCTAATGACTTTACTCCAGGAGAAGGGTGTAAACTAAATAAAGCTTTGTATGGTCTAAAACAATCTCCAAGGGAATGGTTTAGGAGATTCACTACAGCTATGACGAAGTTCGGTTACAAACAAAGCAACTCTGACTATACTTTGTTCCTTGAGAGAAAAAATTATCACGTGCCTTATAATCCATGTGGATGATATGATCATTACCGGGGATGATGAACAGGAAATATGTGCCCTCAAGGACCAGCTGTCTCGAGATGAAAGAAGATCTACTTTAGGGTACTTTACGCTAGTTGGAGGAAACCTTGTTACATGGAAGAGTAAGAAACAAAAGGTTGTTACCTTATCAAGTGCAGAGGCAGAGTTTCGTGGTATTGCGAAAGGGATAACTGAAGTCATATGGCTAAAGAAGCTCCTAAGTGAACTACACTTCCCACAGAAGAAGGCTTGCAAATTATTTTGTGATAATAAAGTAGCAATTAGTAAATCTGAAAACCCAGTTCAACATGATCGCATCAACCATGTTGAGATCGACAGACATTTCATAAAGGAAAAACTTGAGAAGAAGATTATAAGCCTTCCTGTTGTACGATCGAAAGATCAATTAGCTGACATTCTTACAAAGGCAGTTACATCAGAAGCGTTTGAGCAAACATTGTGCAAGTTAGGTATTGGTGATCCGAAGACCTAACTTGAGGGGGAGTGTAGGAAAGTAAATATTCCTAGAATATTTTTAATTATTACCTTCTATTGTAAATATTTTTATCTCCTTAGATAGTTCTCCTAATCTAGTATATATAGAGGCTTATGTAATTACTTGAAAAATAATACAAACAGTATTCATAAACCAAATTTTTGTATTCCTAATTTCTTCAGAAGTTCCATGTCTAGTAGGAGTTCTATACCAACAATATTCTTTTTCATGAGCCGTTCTCCTAATATTTTCAAGTTAGACCAAGACTGACTCTCTTTGTCTTGCAATATTTTTCTGAGAGCGATATTGTTGTGACTTCCCTATTCTTTCTTCTTACTTGTTCTCAGGAATATATGATTCATATGCTCCTTAGAAAATCCTCGGAAGGGAATTGAACTTCTCTGGTATTGGTTGTGGGCCCTCCCAGATGGAGCAACCTCCCTTCTACTAATGGTGATGGCGTTGGCCAATGTAGGATCAAGTTGACTTAGTCATTCCCAGACTATGTGAACTGCTGGGGAGTAGAAGTGATTATCTCTTGCTCCCTAGAACAAGTTTGTTCTTTCATGTTCTGTTCACTTCTATCATGAGAGGGGGAGGTACTCTCCCTTTACAAGCTTTGTTCAGACCTCCTTTGAGAGTGGGCTGCCTCAATTATAAAATTAAGGTCTCAATGTCAGTTTGACCTAGAGTTTGGGTTTGATTCGCCTTGGTGCTGATTTCCACTTGCATTTGAGTGGGTGGATTTTAAACCATAATTTCTTGAACAATTGTTAAGCATTTTTTGATGAAAATTCTTAGAGAAATTTTTTGGCTAAGAAAGATAAAACCATATATATATATATATATATATATATATGAGACATAGAAAAAAAAGCAAATAATAGTAGACACTACAACAATGAGGTGTTTCCATCAACTAACACATTTAGTCGGAATTCAATGGGTTACCACAACGTTTGCACAGACATCCAATTTCAAATTCTGAATTGTTTTTTCCTTTGCAAATTGTATAAATTTGTCAACCCCTTCTAAGAATCTAATATTATAAAGCCTTTTACAACTTTGCTTATACATCTAACTTTTTTCATCATGTAAATCTATTCTTCTGCAGAAATAATAAACTAAATTTAAAATCGAAGAAAATAATATTAAGCTAACTAACAATACGAAAAAAATTGAAAAACACCTACCGACAAACTGCCAACTGAAAAACTGTTGGAAAACTTACCTATTGAATAGCAGTCGGTACTAAGTCAAAAGTGATTATTATTCAAAAAAAATCCTCTTATATATATAACATCATATATATTTATTATAAAATAAATATCATATATAATTAATATTTATTATTACCGATTTGATAACAAAACAAAAATTAAAAAAACAAAATTTCACCTATTAGACAAAATTTAATTTTATATACATTAACATATATAATAAATATAAGATAAATAAGCTAACATATATCATAAATTATATATTTCATGATTATAACATAAAACAAAATTTAAAATGTAAATATCATAAGTATAACATATGCAAACATACCTTGTTAATTAGTTGTTCAAGAGATGATGTGACTTTTTACGTATAATGAGAAAATATGATAATTTTTGAAGAATAGAATAGTGTATGTGATGTTTTGTAAAATATGATGTGATTTGTTATTTATAGAAGAAAAATGATGATGGATGGGAAATAATGAAAATTTCAAACTTCCGATTGATTTGCGACTGAATATTGACTGATAGTCCTTTTCCAGATTTTTCGAGTAAATGAGCTAGTCGGAAAGTTAGTTGATGGATTTCTGACTAACACCATATAGTCAGAATTTCAATCGGAAATTTCCGGCTGTTCTGGTGTCAGTCAAAAATGTTAGTCGGTGTTTGCGCGCTTTTTGTAGTGAGAAATTGGAAGGAATTCATATAATTATATTATCGGTTTCTTTTGAATTACCAATTTTTTCATAAAAAAAATATTTCTCACATATTATACTTCCTTTGTTTATCAATATTTTAATTTTGATCCGTTCCTTTTACTTAGCAACAATTTTATTTTGCCCAATACTTTCTTTGTTTACTATCGATACATCTTCTTTTATTTTTTTTCACTTTTAATTATATCCACCCAATTTAAATGCACCCATCATTTCTTAAGTTTATTTCATTATTCCATGTTACTAATTCATGACAATTGAGGGAGTAACTAAAAAAAAGATAGGAAAGACAGTATACATTAAAACAACTTTATCTTGAAGGGTCCACAGACCCTGATTTCTTGATTCTATGGCCCACCCATATGTATAATCTGAAAACTTAGTGGTCAATTTCTAAGTTGTAGATAGTGTTTGCGTGGCTTATGTAAATTGGTTAAAGATAAGCAGATGGATTGCCTTCAATCTTCTGTTTCTTCTAGTGTACAAACACAAACATCAGCAAAAATTGGGGCAATGAATCAGAACCCAAACATAATATCATCACACACTATTTCCAAAACAAATTTTTGTTAGGCCCTTCAATCTATGGCTGCTCATAGTGTCCCTTCCAATTCATTTCTCCTAAGCACTACACCAAACTCTAGGCTATTACTGTCTAAAAAGCCAAGACAACTTACCGTCTTTGCTAAGAATGCAGGGCCTTTTTCGTCTTTTCGTCTCAAGAAATCGTCCGACGATGAGCCATCATCTGAGAATGATGGGCAAGTTCAGAATAACAATCCTTTTTCTCAGTTTGATTGGAGTAAGTTATCAGAGGTTAATGTGAAGTCATTGATCCCTGTAGTTAGTAACAACCCGTCTTTCATGACTGCCGGTAGGCAGAAGGATGCTAGAACGGTTTTTGTTGCTGGGGCTACCGGCCAGGCTGGTGCGCGCATTACTCAGAAGCTCTTACGTGAAGGGTTTAAGGTCCGAGCTGGTGTGTCTGACCTTGGTGCTGCTCAAGAGTTGGCTCGTCTTGCCTCCGACTATCAGGTTGTGCACTGCTTTCTGTTTTTATGTTTTACTCCTTGTAAGACATGTTGATTTGTGAATGTTCTTATTTGTCTAATTTGATAAGTCATTACATTACATCAATACCATTAAGTCGTATAAATCTATGTAGAGTTGGGAGATTTTGGATGTACTCAACCGTATCTGATGTTAGTCGTTTTTCTAGCCATGGAACTTTAAATGTGTTACACTAAACAAATATATGTTGGAAAATAACCCACGTGTTATCCTACATTGACGAATAAGAGAGAGGTTGGCTAATATATACTTGATGGGCTATTCCTCCTAATATCAATTGGTTTAAGATGGATCCTCATTGGATCTGTGTATAATTAACTCTCCTTTTATACAGGTCTTGTTGTGTAATAGCTCGATAACAAATTTATCAATATAATAGTTGTTAGGGTTAGTTTTCATATGCTTAGTTATTAGCACTATAATATTAAAGACATTAGGAAAATTCTACCGGGTGGCAATCAGACCTGCTCTGCTATATGGGACCGAATGTTGGCCTGTAAAGAAAATTTTCGAACATAAGATGAAAGTTACAGAAATGCGTATGCTGAGGTGGATGTGTGGGCGCCTTTGATGAATCAAATTAGGAACCAAGAGTTTAGGGACAGACTAGGGGTAGCCCCTATATCTGGAAAAATGCACGAGCATAGGTTGAGGTGGTTTGGTTATGTGCAGAGAAAAACTTTCGACGCCTCTGTGAGGAGTGTAGAAAGCATTATAGTAGAGGGTAAAAAGAGTCGAGGAAGACCCAAGAGAACTTGGTATGAGCAAATAAGAGTTGACTTACATGAGTTAAACCTCTCTGCGGACCTGACTAGGGATAGGAGCAGTTGAAGACGACATATCCAAGTCCCAGACGTCTGATGTCCGCTTAGTTTTCCTTTTAGTGTCCGTAACCTCATGCTCTTATCGTTTCCTTTCTTTTAGTTCTGTGTTTTCCTCTGTAGTAGCTCTCCTTTTTATAGGCCTTTAAGTTATCTTGCACGTGTAATCACGTCTCTTTATCTTCCTCGAGCCGGGGGACTCCTTCGGCTGCGCTCTCCTTTATAGGCATGAGTTACCGCCGTCTTTCCCTCCCCAGACCCTGGCCTTAGTCCTCTATGCACGGGATATACTTGTTAGGATGATGATGATGAGTGAGACAATTGATAAATCAACTCAATCACCACAAACATGAACTAATGAGATTTAAGTTAGTAAATTAATTTATTGTAATATATGCTTGAGCATATTCAGACCATAACTTGGATCATTTGATAAAAAAAACTCGATTAATATTGAATTGTACGGCATAAAGCAGTACAAAATGACAATCTAAGAGGTTCAGTACACTCACAAAGACGAGTAATTAGCTCACACTATACTAGAATCTTATTGTCTTAATGATTGTTTTTGTTATTTGCTAACAATCTGATCGTTGGCAGATCATTTCCAAAGAAGAATTAAAACGGTTGAATGCAGTTGAATCTACATTCGACGATGCAGAATCAATAGCGAAAGCAATAGGGAATGCAAGCAAGGTGGTTGTTACCATTGGTTCATTTGAGTCCGGCCCAAACAAAGAGGTCACTACATCAGATGCTCTACAGGTAGTTGAGGCAGCTCAGCTTGCTGGTGTTGGGCATTTGGCAATCATCTACGACGATTCACCAATCGCCTCAACTAATAATGTATTAGATGGAATATCCTTATTCTTCAACAACCTCTTTTCGCGGTCTCAGCCATTAACGGTTCCTGAATTATTAGAAAGAGTCATCCAAACTGATGTCAGATACACATTCATCAAAACTACATTCACCGAGGATTTTTCACCTGAGAGTTCGTACAATGTTGTTGTAGCCGCTGAGGGTAGTACGGCTGGCACAAACGACTACAAAGTAATGTAATGTATGCAGAAAAATGATGAATTGAGATGCTTGTAGTGTTTAGCCTGTCTTTATGGTGTTTATAATCTCTGTTTGCAATTAATTCAGATAGCAAGGTCACAGATGGCTACTGTCATTGCTGGTGTCTTCTCAAATACTGAAATAGCTGAAAATAAGGTATGTCATTTATGCTTCTCCTCAATGAAACAATGATGTTTTTTTAAACATGATGAATTGCTGAGGACATGATTCATTGCCAATGATGTGATTATCATGCAAATTCAATGCAAATGGGTGTTGTTAGAGAATAACCTACATGTGACCTACATCGAAGAATTTGAGAGAGATTAACAAACATATACACTTGATGAGCTACTCCTCATGGTTTTAGGATGGACCTTATCGGATTTGTATGCAGTCAACTCTTCTCTTGTGCGGGTCTTGTGTATAAGCTCAAATTTATCCAAGTGTGTGATAGAATGGTGATAAAATACGCGCTTATAAGATGATCTCTTGACAATTTGTTGGGAACTCTTTCGTGGGCTAATCTGTCTTAAACTTGTCTTGTACAGCTTGCTATGAATCTAGTTCGAGCACGCCATTTGCATTCATTGATAGATTTTAATACTGGATAACTGAGAAGTAGTCATCTGATTAACTCTTTTGTTATACATTCTTCAGGTAGTAAATGTGTATACAAGTCCATCAGCCCCATCAAAGGCACTAGATGAACTTTTCAGGTATTGATTTCTTCATCTACGACAGGGCGGGCTTACTGAAGCAAGCTTATTAAAATGATCTTATGTTGAAAGTACTGTCATTTCAGTGTAATCCCTGAGGACAACAGAAGGAAAGAATATGCTGAAGCAATAGTGAAAGCAAAAGCAGAAGAAGAAGCTATAGAAGCTGCTGAGAAAGCGCGACAAGCAGCTGAGGCTAAGAAAGAGCTTGAACAAGAAATGCAAAAGTTGGCAGATCAAGAAGCACGAGCTACTGGTCAAGCTGAGAAGGCTATGGAGAAGGCAGACATAGGCGGAGCCTCATTTGACAGCTTATTAACCAAAGCAAAAGACATCGGAACTGGATTTTCTTGGGATAAGATCCAGTCTCAGCTTTCTAATGCTGCTAAAACTCCCAATTGGGAGGGCCTTAAAGTTCAGGTTGCTACTGTCAAAGGTCAAGCAAAAGCTCGGAATTTGACTGCACAGGAAGCTGTAACCAAAAAGACTACTACAAAGCCAAAAAGTCGAGCCTCAAGAGCAAAATCAGCTCCGGAAGAGGAAAAGCCTAAGCGTAAAGAGGCAAACGTGAAAGTAAGAAACATTTTGGGTGGTCTTTTCAAGCAAGAAACAATATATGTTGATGACGCTTGAAGATTATTGCAAGAAATGGTGCAATGTGGTTATAATTAATTCCAATTGTGTAATTTACAGTTTTAGTTTTCATTGTTGTATGTATCATTTGAAGAGATGCATGTCATCATGCTGTATTTCTTTTTCTCCTCTTTCAACCCTCATGAGGATACTCCTTGAGACCCTGATCAACAAAGAGAAGCATTCTATTTGTTATCATTTTGATGCGCAGTACACTAATGAAGCTTAACATATAGTTATTAAGTAACACACTCAATCACATGATTAAGCTGATTGTTGAAGTCTCATGATATCTTATAAATTCTATCACACCACTTGTTTCACTTAAAATGTGGGATCGATAAGTTTTGAACTCGTTACCTAGTATCACGTTCGTGATGTTATGTCAAACAACTAACTCAACCAAAAAATTGGATTGATAACTGAAGCCTCAAGAATATGTTGTCAGCTAAATACTCTATCAACTGACATATATAAGCTGTTTGAATCTGTAGTCCTCGTTTCAGTCCTAGACAAATGCAGCAATAACTCTTTTTGAACATGTTAAAAGTGCAGGTTACAGATTTATGCAGCAGATTATATTGAACTTGTTAATAGAGCAAAATCTACACTTAACCCAAGGGCAAAATAATCTGGATAGCAACCGTAAAACATGAAACCATTAACAAATAGCGACGGCAATCTAATTATCATAAACTAGAGAAGCTGATACATTCTTATGCAGGAAATATTGATCATGATGATAACCCAATCACAATGTCAGCATAGATATAACAAATTCCTCTCTTTGCAACAAATTAGACCACATAATTCTACAGAAATGGAACCAACGAAATCTTAACTGACAAGTGACAACAATAATTACACAAAGAAAATCAAAAAAATGAAATTTGTAAAATCGAGGAAAAAAGACGGAACATAAATACTTAGGGTTTACAGCGGAAAACGATCATATTAATGTTTTTTAGTTCTTCCAGGAAATTGTTGTTGTTTTTCGGTAGCCAATCTGAAAATCCAGTACACCTGAAAAGAAGAACAATCAGAGTAAGAAAAAGAAAGAAATTGTAAAGACAAATAGAAAAAAAGGGAAAGTACCAAAGCTAAAACATGAGCAGCGATGAGGATGACGACAAAAAGAGGGACCATATCCAGAAACCATGGCTTCATTGATGGTTGCTGTTGTGCCATTTTCATAAACAAACGAGATACTGACTGTATAAAAAGAGAAATGGTGGAATTCGATGATCGTCAACAAGCAGACTTCTGGGCGAAGAAAATCATGCGAACTGCGAAGAAAGCATCAGCAGCAACCTTAATTCATCCAGTGTTCTTTTGAGAGACAAGAAAGTGGGGCGGGAACAAAGGGTGCTCAATGGACCGAATAAGAGTCGCACCGAATTTAAGTAAATATGGGTCGTTATTGGATAAGAGCCCAATAAATTTTATATAGGCTTTTAATGGGTCGGACTTTGAAAGTTTGGTCCGATCCAACTCGACCTTTTTTTTATTACTAAAAATTATTTTAATTTTCATTTATCAATTTATAATATTAAATTATTATTTATAATAATTAAATTTAAAAAATATTATGTAGTGTTTGGGAACAAATATTTCATTTTAAATTATGAATTTCAATTAAGAGATCATAATGAAGAATTTGAGAATGACAAGGTTAGAGTAGCCATTCTCAAATTCTCAACTTTAACTACTTAAAAACAATGATGGAATTTGATCCAAAGCCAAATTTAAAAATTTTTAATTTGCCAAACATTAAATTTGAGTCAATTCCAACATTATGAAATCATCGTTCCCAAATATAGCATTACTAATTTCTATTGATGTTGTCATTTATAATACACAAAAACTTGTATCCGGTCGCCTTATGCATGCAACCAAAAAAATTTTTTACTTACCGAATTCAAACCTTAAAACACCCGTTGTAAAACATTAAAAGCCAAATCTGACACTTAAAACCTCTATTCCAAGCTTTAATCTTCCTTCTCTGAGGCATAATTTAATTTTTTTAGTTATCCACTTCAACCCTCAAAACACTCATTCCACCACTTAAAATGTCAATTCTAACTATTAAAACCCTTATTTCAACCTTTAATTTTATATTTTACTTACTTAAATGATAAAATATCCATTTCAAGACTTAGGGCCTGTTCTCTTCAACTTATTTTTTGAACTGATTACTTATTGAAATCAAATCAGATCAGACCAGATCAGATCAAATCAAATCAGATCAGACCAAACCAAATCAATTCAGATTAGATCAAAAAAGTTCAGATCATATCAGACCAGATCAGATCAGATCAGACCAGACCACATCAGATCAGATCAAATCAAATCATAATTACTTATTATTATTATTATTATTGTTGTTGTTGTTATTATTATTATTATAATTATTATTATTTTATTATTATTACAATTATTATTATTATTATTATTATTATTATTATTATTATTATTATTTGTTGTTTTTTTTGAAGAAATAAAAATATCATAAAACCACAAAACGATACAAGTACCAAACTAGGAATCGACTTCACTCTATAATTACATCAGTATGAAAATGGGGCACACCATCTAAGAAGAGTTTCCCCATCTCACTCTTTATTTGCACTAGCGAAAAAGAAACTATAGCACAAAAAGGTTCAATACAATCACTACAAAAGACAAGTTGAAACTAAAGAACCTAAGTTAGCCACTTAGTGATTGCTAAATCATCCTTAGAATTAAGCCCTTGAATACGCAGTGCTTTCTGCACAGCCTACAGAAGGGATTGGACAAAACCAAGCCAGATGGCTTCATTACGAGTATACCATATATAAACTGTATATGCAATTGCAGCAACCAACAACTTCTTTATATACCTGGGTAACTTCCATCTCCGAGGTTGGAGAGAGGTAATATGCTTGATCTGTAATCGAAACTTCAACCGTCACTGAAGCTTTACAATACATGCTTCATTGAACACGCACGTGAAGAAAAGATGTGCATGTGATTCAGGCTCACTCCCGCAAATCTGACACAAAGCATCAATACTTACCCCCAGCTGGAGCAATCTCTCCCGTGTCTTTATCTGGTTTAGAAGTGCAAGCCAAAAAACAAACAGAGACCTAGGGATTGAGTATCTATGCCACACCATTGAGTCCCATCTAACCATGTCATGTATTTCCATATGCTCATTATACACATTGTTGATGGAATATGAACTGTTGAAGACCCACTCATCAAGTTGTTCCCTGACCTTACATAATTTTGTCAAAGTCCAGCTGGCCGTGGATGGAGGATTAAAGATCCTCCAATCCCCTCCTTTGGTATAAACATTATGAATCTATTTGACCCACAGGAACTCTTTCAACATTGCAATCTGCCAAACAACTTTCCCAATTGCAATTTTATTCCGCAAATCCATATTTCTGATACCCAAGCCACCATACTTTTTCGGAGTACAAACTTTTTTCCAACTGACATTTCCAGGTTTATCACTATTATTGATACCAAACCAAAGAAAAGATCTGTAAACTGCATTAATGTGATTAATTACATTCTTTGGGAGAACAAACATTTGACACTAATATGTAGAAATGCCCATGAGAACTGATTTGACAAGTTGCAGGCGAGCAACATAAGATAAATGTTCGGCATGCCATGAGCGTATTCTACTTGTCATTTTATCCACTAGTTGATCACAATCACGAGCAGATAGGCGCTTGGATGTTAGTGGCACACCCAAATAACAGAACGGGGGTTCACCCAAAGAAAATTTAACAATATGAGCAAGCTGCATTTGTGCTGAATGGTTGACACCGACAAGATAGATAGCAGACTTCGAAGTGTTAGCAGTCAAACCAGAAGACTGTGAAAAGAGCTCGATACAACTGGCCATAATTCTAAGAGATCTTGTGTCAACTCTACAGAATAGGATTAGATCATCAGCAAAGCATAAAGGAGTTAATTTAGTAGATTTGCACCTTGGGTGATAACTAAACAACTCAGATTTACTGGCATAAATGAGAAATTCTAGACAAATATTCCATCCCTAATACAAACAGTAACGGGGACATGGGATCAGCTTGCTTAAGACCTCTTCGAGCATGAAAAGCTTCCAAAGTTTAACCATTGATTAACAAAGAGTAGCTTATGGAAGTGATACATGACATAATAATCTTGATGAAATGTGTAGGGAAACGAAGAGCAATAAGCATATCCTTAATAAACTGCCAATCCATCGTATCATATGCCTTACGTAAATCAATTTTCAGTAAAGCACTAGGAAGACAATGTTTCCTAGAATAATGTTTCATAACATCTTGACACAATAACACATTGTGGACTATGCTTCTGCCGGCAATAAACGCCCCTTGAGCTGGATTGATGATGTTACCCAAGACAAGTTTTATATCAAGAGCAAATAAGTTTTGATATGGACTTGTAGAGGACATGACAACAAGATATAGGTCAAAAATCTCCAGGATGGGCTGGACAAGCTATCTTAGGAATCAAAGTAACAACACTAATATTCCATGACTTAAGAAACTTTCTTGTCATAAAAAATTCTTGAATTGCCTTTACAACATCATCCCCTACCACCGACTAAGAAGCTTTATAAAACGCACTATTAAAGCCATCCAAACCTGGTGCTTTATCATTTGGTATACTCCACAAAGCTTCTTTAATTTCTTGGGCAGAAAAAGATAAATGTACTAGGTCTTTTTGTTCTTGATTAAGAATACAACCTTTCCGATAATCTGCAATTGGACCTGTTTTCTATTCCAACTCACAACATAACAAATCACAGTAAAACTCATAGAAAGAGCGCTGGATAACAACAGGATCAGTGATAAAGGTATTATTCATAATAAGAAAATTCACACAATTATGGATAGATTCTCCTCTTATTAATGCTACGATGAAATACTTTTGTGTTATCATCACGATACTTGAGCCAGGAGACCTTTCCTCTTTGCCGCAGAAAGGAACAGTAGTTATGTTTCTCCTGTTGAAGACTAGATTCAATTCACATTCTGTTGGGCATAAAACAAATCTCCAGGATGTTAATGCACTAGTTCCTAAACTTCTTTGAACTCTGCTTCTAATTTGAATAACTTCAACTGGATAGGCTCAGTATGGTATGCTTTTTTCAGTTCATGCTTAAGAAGTTTTAGCTTTTGTGTGACTTGGAAGTAGACCCGTACTATGCGGGCTTATATTTTATATTATTTATAGATAATTAAAAACACAAATTACAAATAATTAAAATACAACTCTACTAATCAACTAATCAGAAATACAACTCAGAATAATAATTGGAATAAATTAACTCATATATCAGAAATAATTCTTCAAAACAATAGCATTCCAAAACTACTAATAGCATTCCAAATAGCATTAACTAATTATATATAATTAAGTATTAAAAACTCAAATATTCAATACACCAAATCACCATCAATACATTTGTGATACGTGAAGCAACGTTTTTTTTTTTTTTTTTTTTTTTTTTTTTTTGAGAAAAGAGGTGTCTTGAGAGAGTTTTGAAGCTTACATCTTCGCCATCTTCTTCCCCATTTTTTCGAATTCAATCCTAATTAGGATTTTTCTTTACATTTTAATTTTAGATCTGTTAGGTTTATCATTGTATCGAACTGATTGATTTTTTGATTTGGTTTGATCGAAGAAATTCTCGTGGAACTGAGTCGCGAGTTTCGTGTCGATTTACCTTGATTTAGTTTGATCGAAGAATGAACAAATGTAAATGAAGAAAGTAAGAGTAGAAAGATCGAAGAAACCGAGAGCAGTGAGATGAGAATGAGAGGCGTGACTGCGTGAGTGAGTTTGAGAGTGAGAGTAGGGTTTACTGATTTTGAGAGATGAATGAGAGCAGTGAGATGAAGATGAATGAGGCGTGACTTCTTGGGCCATATTCCATAAGCCCATATTCTTTTATTTCTGATTTCTGTAGTGCTAGGGCAACATACCTCATTTCGGGCCGGGCCAGCCCGCGGGCCAAAAGCAAATCCCAAACCCGTCCCAAAAAAAATCGGGCCACTTATTGTCTGCCCAAACCCGCCCATTGGGCCATATTTTGGCACCCAAACCCTCAATTTTTGGGTCGGGCCGCGGGTCGAGCCACTTATGATCACCTCTACTTGGAAGTAAGGATGGTTATGGGGTGGGTCTAGCTAGACCCGAACTCAGACCTATTTACTTTTAATGGATCCAAATCTGAATCCGGACCCTAAGGCTCCAAAATTTTCAGACCCAGATCTAGACCCGCTGGATTTGATGGTTCTAGGGTCCTTCTAAAAAAGAGTCTTGATTTGTCAAATTTAAGCATTTTGTACGTCATTTTTTTCGTATTTTTATAAGTGACTTATTAGCGTATTTTACAAATATTTAATACTAATTTAACATCCACAACGTAATCCATATACCAAATCAAATAAGAGCAGCCTGCATATCGTAAAAAACATATGACTATTTAGTAATTATTGGGTAAATATTCGGTAAACAAGGAGAATAATTTCTAAACGCGACCGAGCAAATGTAATCATTCATAGCGTAGCCTACGCACAGTATGTTGTAGTGTACTTCAACGAGTATTAAAAGTATATTGGTATTTTCTACTTTGTTTCACACGAATTGACACTGCAGTAAGACATGAAGCACCTACTTCTACATGCCAATGAATACTCTATTTATTAGTACCATTCTTACTCACAAGTCAACATACATTCAACCAACTTCTAGTATACTGTTTCTAATATAATCTTGTATATCATCCTTAAACCTCCTCCTTTTTGTATGTCATGCTAACTACTGCTTTTTGGTATGTCATGTTAATTACTGCTACTATCAAGTAACAATTCTAAAGGTCGAGTCTGGGTCCGAGTCTAAGGGTTTGGACTTGGATCCAGACCCGTCAATTATTTTTTAATCTAAATCCGACCCGGATCCGATGGGTCTCAAAAAATCAAACCCAAACCCTTAAAAAAGGGGCTAGTTTGGGGCGAATCCAACAGGGTCCTGGACTCATGACCATCCCTACTTGGAAGCTAAAACAGGCATTGATCTGCACTGCCCAACATTGGCTCACCACCACCAAAAAGTCCTGTTTATGAGACCAGTAATTACAGAATTTGAAAGGCTTCACACCAGTAGGAGTTTTATAAAATTGCACCAGTGTAGGTGAATGATCAAATTGTCCCTCCGGAAGGAAGATGGTTTGTGCATTAGGAAACGTATCATCCCACATATTGTTTCCCAAAGCTCTATCAATCTTGCTCAATATCCTATCGGAACCTGTTTGCTTATTGGTCCATGTATAAAATCTCCCACTAAACTTCATGTCATGTAAGCCACAATTCATCATACAACCCCTTAAATATGTCCTATGTGTTCATCAAAGTTTGCGATGTAATTGAAGTCTCCCAAAACTAGTCAAGGTTTCTCAGTTACACCAGCAATCTCATAAAGACTCTTAAATAGCTCTTCCGTTTCATTTTCTACTAGAGGATCTATACACAAAGGCGCATACAAATGCCTCCCCAACCACAGGTGTAACTGCAATATGTATAAGTTGCTTAGAACAAATCAGCACACTAACAGACATGTGATCACTCCTCCAACCCAAAATGATCTTGCCATCCGACATGTAATGAGTAAAACACCAATTGTAACAAATTATTTGGTAAAGAGGCCCCAGTTTGTTCCTCTTAACCTTCATTTCCAGGAGCCTAAATAAAAATATATTATTAAGTGTTATAAACTTAGCAACTTCCTGTTGTTTGCTACTTTTTTTTAGGCCCCTAACATTCCATGCTACAATGCTATTCATTACCAGGGATGGGATCAGCTCCCAGCGCTGGTACAATTGACTCATCCTCAATATCCTCATGAAAATTCTCATCAATATTTTCTATAATATTAAAATCATTCCTCATAGGCAATATGTGAGCAAGTCCAGAAGATGCCTTAGATAACTTCTTTATAGGTCTAAAGATCTTCTTAGATTTTGCCAATTGAAATCCCTCATGATCAACTGATGCTACTGAGGTAAGCTTAGGCAGCTTCTGTTTTGGTTTTGACTTCCCTGCTTTACAACGAACTCCTCATGCCTAAACTGGTTGCACTTGTTACATTTCACAGGTCGCCAATCATAGAGAACCTGCTGTGTTACAAGCTCACTATGTTCATTCTCATAAGAAATCTCCTCGTGAAACCCCTTGGAAATGTTGATGTCTACAAGGACTCTAGCATATAACATATGATCTTTATTTCCAATAGCAGCATCCACCTTTGACACAGAACCTAACAAGCTTGCAATCTTAATGACACTCTTTTCCTCCCAACACCTAACATCCAAACCAGGAAAGTGCACCCAAATTGGCAAATGAGCAATGATATCCTTAGAATACGACATAGATGGAGTCCAAGGTTTCACTATAAACGGTTTCTTATCAAACATGATTCCACTCATACCACAAGCAGTGATTCTATCCTCCATTGTCTTGAATCTAATCAGAAAAACACCTTTCTCAACCATGCCTATTTTATCAATGGATAACTCACGCCAAATCCTGCGAACAAAGCCCTTAATAACATGTAGAGGAGGGTTTGCACCAATGACATAACACATAACCAATGACATAACATGTAGAGGAGGGTTTGCACCAATGACATAACCAATGACATAACATGTAGAGGAGGGTTTCACTATAAACGGTTTCTTATCAAACATGATTCCACTCATACCACAAGCAGTGATTCTATCCTCCATTGTCTTGAATCTAATCAGAAAAACACCTTTCTCAACCATGCCTATTTTATCAATGGATAACTCACGCCAAATCCTGCGAACAAAGCCCTTAATAACATGTAGAGGAGGGTTTGCACCAGAAATGAATCTCATCAATAATGTCTTCCATGTCAATCTTAACAGGTTTAGGAGGGGGAAGAGTACCTGTTACACACGCAATTTCTAGACGAAACATAGCAGTTGCTTTGTCTGCTGATGAAGATGCCACCGGTACATAATCAGAGACTATAAATTCTTTCTGGATGAAGATCTCAATGGGAGAGCTTCATTTGTGAAACATTTGGTGTTCCTTGGAGAATAGAAACCCAGCTTGGTCTCCATTTTGGCCGTTGAACCAGTAGGGCAACTCGGTTCCAAAGCGCCATTCTCCTGATTACTCATATACCCAGAGTGAGAGGAAATGGAACTAGCTGAAGCAGTCGAGATCCTCAAAACTGAGGGTGACCGTAACTACACTGGTTTTCTTGGTCTTCCCCTACCTCTACCTCTTCCTCTACAAATGGGGGAGATGATGCCACAATCGCCTTCAAGGAGAGCTTTTAGAGAGAGAAAGAAGATAGAGAGACAGTTTCTTAACTTATTATTATTATTATTATTATTATTATTATTATTATTATTTTAGGTGTTATTAATTTATATTTTCAATTAATAATAATAATAATAATTACCAATACTAACTTATTATCGAATTAATTAATTAAATAATAAAAATAAATAATTAAATATTTAATTATTATTATTCTTATTATTATTATAATTAATATTTAATAATTAATTAATTAATTAATTAATTAAATAATTAATAAATAAATGCATAAATAATAATTTTAATAATATAAATAATGTAATAATATTATTGTATTAATTAATTAATTAAAAATATCAATTAATTGATTAGTTAATGAATTAAATAATAATAATAATAACGTATAAATGACTATTTATTAATTATAATAACGTTAATGATATTATTATTATTAATTAATTATTTAATTAATTAATTAAATAATATTAATATTTATTAATTAATTTCTTAATTAAATAATAATAATAATAATAATAATAATAATAATAATAATAATAATAGTAATAATAATAATAATAATAATAATAATAATAATAATAATAATAATAATAATAACAGATATTTCATGATATATCACTGTTTTTTTCGTAATTCACCATATACCACACGAAATTTTCTAATTCACCATATACCATTGAGTTTACGTCCGTTAGCACAGAATACCATTAATGACAACTGCCGTCAGTATGCCGTTTGTGGTAAATTACTAGTATGCCCTTACGCATTCAACAGGCGCCATTCTTAGGCTTGACTTCCCCAAACACAACGTATTTCTTCAAAAAACTGATCCTCCATCTTTCTTCTTCTCCATTCAAGAAACTTTGTATTCGTCTACATTGATCTAAAACCCTTAAAATCCATCAAAGATCCTTAAAATCGATTTGTGTTAAGTGAATTGCAAGTTTGTGAAGTGATTTAGAACCCAAACACAGGTGGTCGTGACTGAATTTCGCACAAAGTTCACTAATTCGGTGAATTAAGCATACGCAAGGTACCTATCCTTATCCATTTGCATTTCGAGTTCTGATTTTGTATTTTTTTTTGCAAAATTGAGTTATGGTTAGGGTTAAGTGTGATAAGTTGCATGCGAATTTGACTTATGCTAAAGTGATGTGTTTTTGTTTTTTATGCAATTTATAATTTGGATTGTGATGTAATGTTTTGTTGGTAAATGTTGTTGTTAGGATGAGTATATTGTGGTTGTTAGTTCGTGCTCCAAGGGGTACTTTTGATGTGAGGGTGGATGACACTGATAAGACCAATTTGATGGAGTTAATTGAGTATATGTTTGAGGATTTAGTGAAACAGAATGTATATCTCCCTAAATACTTCACCCTGTTTGTCACTAAACCTAGAACAAATCGTAAGTTAGAGTTAGTTGATGATGGGGCAATGTTAAAAATGTGGGAGTGGAATGAAGGGAATAGTGAAATTGAAGTGTTTATAGAAGAGACAGAAACACCATCCCTTGTGTTTCAGTCTACAGAAGCTAGTTGGGCAAAAACTTTGAAGAACAGGGCTGAAAATATTAGGCTAATGGAGGAAGAGAACTGAAGGATGGCAGAGGAAGCAGAAGCTGAGGAGCAGCTTTTGACCCAGCAGGCATATACTGTGGCTGTAGAGGTCCCTGTTTTGAATGTTGATGATGATGGGATTGAATATGTAAGAGTGTTTGCTACCCCAACAGCAGATGAGGTTTTTCCAGGAGATTCACAACCTCAATCCTCACAACCTCAACCCTCACAACCTCAATCCCACAACCTCAACCCTCACAACTTAAGCAAAGGAGAAGAGCTGCTCATGAGGCAAAAAAGGAAAGAGGCATAAGAATAACAAATACAGCCTATGCAAAGAACTAGGCCACAATGCAATGACATGCAAGGCAAAAAAGGCATCATCAAAGAAGACAGCACATGCAACTTCCTGTTCACAACAAGGCAACACTAGGGGGAAGAGAAAGGCTGCTACTTAGCATTGTTTAGTGTCATTTTTTTGGTGAACATTGTTTATTGTCAAGTTGTTTTTGAACAAAATATTAACTACTTGGTTTGTATGACACTTCTTTTGTTTATCATAATTCCAACGAGTATATTTTTTTAAAAAATGGTATTTGATGAAAATAAAAAAAGTAAATGGTATATGGTGAATTATTAATTTACCACAAACGGCACACTAACGACAGTTGTCATTAATGGTATTCTGTGCTAACGGACGTAAACTCAATGGTATATGGTGAATTAGAAAATTTCGTGTGGTATATGGTAAATTTTGAAGAAACTCAGTAGTATTATTAATTAATTATTTAATTAATTAATTAATTAATATTAATATTTATTAATTAATTTCTTAATTAGATAATAATAATAATCATAATAATAATAATAATAATAATAATAATAATAATAATAATAATAATAATAATAATAATAATAATAATAATAACTTTATGAAACTAAATAAGATCAGATCGGACCAGATCAGATCAGATCAGACCACATTAGAAAGATTCATATCAGATCAGACTGAATCAGACCAGATCTGACTAGATCAAATCAAATCAGAGCATAGTAAATTTAGATCAGATCCAATCAAATCAGACGAAGAGAACAAAACCTTAGAATGTTAATTCTAATGGTTTAAAGTTTGTCAAATTTAAGATTTAAAATGCCTATATTAAGTTCTAAAATATCCAATTCAAGCTTTAAATGACAAGTTTAAAATGATGGGTTGAACCTGTGAGTGGTCGCATGTGTGCAACCGTCTTAGAGGAGATATGTTGTTTATAAGCTTATATTATACTTTAATTATGCTATAAGCTATTTACAAAGGCCCGTTTTCGACCTTTATTGAGCCCTTTAATAGGCTGCTTTATTATAATTATAGTAGAGCTCGTTTTTCGGCCCTGCCCATTTTTGGCCCGACCCTTACAAAGCCCTTCTAAAAACAGGACGGATAAGGCTCAAAATGGGGCACGACACATTAAACAACCCTAGTGGGAACATACGTGGGTGGTGGCGTCGTGGGGGTAATGTAGCCGTGGGGTGGTGGCGACAACTTTTGATGAGAATGAAGGAGGTTTTCAGGTTTTGAGGGTTCGAGAAGCTTTTGAAGTTTTGTATTCTTTTGTGTAGAAACTATTAGAGATGGTGAACGACAACAAGAAGGAGGGTGAATTTTTGTTTAAATAAGTTTAAGTATTTTAGCCCTGTTTTTGCGGAATTAAAACTTAAACTTAAAATGAAAACGTAAAAGAGACAACACAATTTTACGTGGAACCTTCTAGGCCTAAATAGAAGGAAAAACCACGGCCCCTCGGGATTTCAAAACTCTCCAATATGTTTTAGGCAATTCATTACAATTACATAAAACAAACACAACTTGCTTCACTCGAAGCTTCTCTAACTAGGCCAATTCTCTTTCTCTTGCTTCACTCGAAGCTTCTCTCTTCTCTAGCTTTACTCAAAGTTTTTCCAATTCTCTAGCTTCACTTGAAGCTTTCTAATTCTCCCCTAAACTTACCTAAATCTTATTACAATAATTCTCTCAAAAACCCTTTACAAAGGATAAATTTTTAAAGATAAAATTAAGGAGTTGCACAAGAAAATATTATAAATTAATTGGCAATTTCTGAAAAAAATATTTCTTGCTAATATTATTCTCTTTCGTATGGATTCTTAGGCTCATACGAATGCATTTTTTGGTTGAATCAAGTTCCCTTTATATAGGAACTCAACTAGCTAATAAAAAGGAAATAACTATCCATTACTACCTTATTCCTAAGATTAAGGAGAATTATGTGGATCTTAGATCTAAAGATTAAAAACCCACGGTTAATTCCTACATAAAAGATAAATAAGTGAAAGCTTGATTTATAAGTAAAAAGCCACGATTTCTTTTTTAAAAAACGGACGTCGCGATTACTCTTATAGGATATCTCTTTCAGAGATGCGGTCTAAACAAGTACTTATTTGCCTATTTCCCGATACGTAGACCGAAAAAGATATTTAACGTCGTTTTAACCCGGCCATCATAATGATATTTTTTCAAAAAACGAACATCATGATTATCCTTATGGGATAACTCTTTTGGAAATCCGGTTGAAACAAGTAATTATTTGCCTATTTCTCGATACGTAGACCGAAAAAAAATATTTAACGTCGTTTTTGCCCATCATTACAATATTTTTACAAAAAACAGACATTATCTTTTTTTTTCAAGGTTGTTATTTGCAAATTTCTCTTCAATAAAATATAATATCCACTATATAAAGGTTTTTATTATTCTTAATCCCATAAACATACTTCATGGGAACTTTATTAAGGAACGAATAGAGTATCTTTTTATTTGAGTAATAGTTTTCACAACAACATTGTTGTATCAATATAGTTATTTTTTTAAGTGCTTATATTGTTGCGATGTCTAGATTTAGTTTTAACAACTAAATTAGTCATTGCTAAAGATGTAGACTAACATGTAGATTTTTATTAGGAGGTGAGAAGTGAATTTTATATATAGCAACAACTATTTAGTAGTAATAATGGGTTTTGCAACAACGTTTATATTTCGCAACGATAACAAAATAGTCGTTGCTAAAACTTGTTGCTAAAAATGGTTTTTCTTGTAGTGCTTTCAGAGTTGTTTAACATTGTTATAATTTGATGTTGGTGGATTGTGAAGGAGATAGCTTAGGTAAACAACGGTTATTTGTAATTTGATGTTGGAGCTTTTAGAATTTTAGTTTATCTGTAGGGATTATTATGTATTTGGGTCTATTGTATATATTTCTAGTGGGCTCTATGTATTAGGGTTTTCTGATTACTTATATATATAGCTTGCATATGAGTAATAATAAGACAAGCTATATAACTTTTTTCATTTTGTTTACTTTACTGGTATTTACTTTGTCTTTTTTATGATGATTTATAAATCACGGTAATTAATTAGAAATTTTTGCTTTTCATAAATGTTAAATAAGGATCAAGCTAAATTAACTATGCAGGGTCAGACTATTAAGCTAAACATGCAATATGTTGATTGTAAATGAAAATCAAGCAAAATTGTACACTCAATTTTTCAGATTGCTACAATCCTAGGCTCAATGTTAGACACGAGGCACTTTCTTCTTGTTTGGAGGTTGCTTCAACCTACGCTCTTACGCTAAAAATTACTCCAACACTTTTGTCCTACTAATATCATATTTTTTCTATTTTCTTTATTTTGCTACACTTTGCATTTTGGAATATTTATATTGCTAAATTATTAAATTACGCAATTCTCTGACTTATTTTCTTTTACAAAAATCTTCCATTTACTTCCAACAGTATTCTAAACATAAAATTTATATTCCATCCTTTCTAGCCTAGGCGCTCTATTTATTTATTTATTTTTACATTATTTATCAATCACTTTCAATTTGTATCGTACACTTAATCTGTAAGTTTAAAATTAATAAATTGTAGTCTTATTCGATTCATATCAATGCAAAGATTTATTAAATTTATAATTTTATAAATTTTTAATTATATTAATTTATAGGTCTTAAAACTTTAATAAATGCATTGATATATGCATTAAACAAAACAGATAGGGAGAAATATAGGGGTAAGATGTACCAAACTTTTAGAGATAAAGAATGTGACATGATTTGTGCACAATTGAAATTTATTGACCCACCATATTACCTGTCAAAATCATTAATCCCATAACCCAAAATGCAAGGTTCTCGTTCATATTATGAAATATGAATAAATAGTATGACAAAACTAACAATTATCATATAACTCATGTTATTATTATAACTATAAACACCTTAAAAATCCTTGTTTTGCTCACATGATTGTTGATAACATTCAAAACGGTTAAAAGCAACATTATTGACCTTCACATGTATCATCATCATCAAACTCTTAAGCAGCATTTTTCATGTAACAAAAAACAATTTCAATGCAATAGAAATTTAATCTAATTTTTATAATATTTCATGAAGTATATAATTTGATACCATAACATTTATTAAATAACCTAAACTACATTTTGATTGTAATTACTTAGAAATCTCAAAAAAATGTCATCTTCAATTGAAATCTTAGATAAACCAACGTCATTGAACCAAAAGATCACATTCTTATCAACCAAAAACATAAACACTCTATACAAACCACTTATCGTAACCAGCTTTTTCCTCTTTCTATTCTACACGCTACTATCAAATCGTCGTTTCGATCAATCACCACAATACCTAGCTAAACTAAGACAAACCCTTTACCCAACTCAACCTTTAAACAACAAATATCAAAACCCTACAAACATAAATCACCTTGAAATAGGCATAGCAAGTTCAATCAACTCTTGGAAGTATAGAAAACCCTACATAGAATCATGGTGGAAACCTAACATAACAAAAGGGTATGTCTTCCTAGACCGCGAACCTTCAAATTATCTTCCATGGCCTAGCTCTTCTCCTCCTTATCGAGTCTCCGAAAACACAATCCGCTACGAACCCTACAACAAACATCCAATGAAGAGCGCAATTCGAATGGTTAGAGTCATTGTAGAAACTTTTAAAGAAGCTCACGATCAAACTATTAGATGGTATGTCATGGTAGATGATGACACCATACTTTTCATAGATAATTTGGTACATATTCTACAAAAATATGACCATACAAAATATTTTTACATAGGAGAAAATTCAGAATGTGTTTTATCAAATTATGATAATTCATTTGAAATGGCATTTGGTGGTGCCGGTTATGCTATAAGTTACCCTCTTGCTGAAGCCTTAACAAAGAATTTGGATACATGTATTAAGAGATACCCTTATGTTTATGGGAGTGATCATCTTTTACAGTCATGTATATCTGATTTGGGGGTCCCACTAACACATGAAAAGGGGTTTCATCAGATTGATCTGCACAATGACTTATCAGGGTACTTATCATCACACCCACAAACAGAAATTTTATCACTTCATCATTTAGACAGTGTTGATCCATTATTCCCAAACATGAACAGAAGTGAATCCCTTAACCATTTAATGAAAGCTGCAAATACAGATCAATCAAGGCTATTACAACAAACCATTTGTTATGATAAGAGCAATAATTGGTCGTATTCTGTTGCATGGGGTTATACAGTTGATTTGTACGAGCAGATTATACAGCCGAGTGTGTTGGAAAAGCCTCTTGAGACGTTTTTAGCGTGGAGGAAACCGGCTAAACAAGCATTTATGTTTAATACTAGATGGGTTTCTAAGAATCCTTGTGAGATGCCTCATGTTTTTTATTTACAATCTGTTGGGAAATACTCTTATGGGATTGTTGCGAATTATACACGAAGGTTTGGTAGGGATTTACCGCCTTGTGTAGCTCCATCACCAAGTAGGATTAGTCATAATTCATCTTCATACGTTCCTAGTTATATTCAAAAGATTATGGTGATTTCTCCTGCTACTAAATATTTTGCTGAGGTAAATCATACTGCGTGCTATTCATTCAATGTATATTATTTGACTTTTCACCATTTTCTAAGTGATCAAATGGGATCACATGTGAAAAAAAAATATTGTGTTTTTAAATTTTAATAGGGGTAAAGTGGTATTAATAGGTGTAAAAGTGTGAAAAGGTTAAGTTTACTAAGAATAAATTAGTAAAGTTAACATACCCAATTAATATAAAAATGAGACATTTAAAGTGACTTGACCAAATAAGAAAATGATACACTTAAGGTGGATAGGAGGAAGTAAATGGGATTTTCTTAGCTACCCTTTCCTTTTAATGTAATAATTCATTCATTTTCAAAAACAAAACTCTTTCATTTCCTAATGAATTTCTCACAAGAAATTTTTACTAAAATAAAGAAAAATAGAATTTTTTAAGTAGTGAAATTATTATTTTGTTAAATAATAAATTTGATGGAGGAAAAGCATGGACCATAAACAAAAAAAAATATTAAGAGAAAATTATTAGTAGGAAAAATATAAAGACAACAACTAATAGAAAATGTTTTTATAAAGTTTCTAGGAAACATAGAGTGATTATCAGGAATATAAAAATGTTGAATTGAAATTAGTAGAAGATAAGTAGGATCATAAATATTAATGAAATATTAAAATGTAGATGAACAAAGTTATTTTTGTCCAAAATTTGTAATATAAATAAAATATTATTTATGGAAACAATTAATCGAATACCGAACACCCCAAAATGGCAAATAGGCTTTAAGTAACAGAGGTAATACTCCTTTCGTTCTTTAATGTTCTTTCCATTTTAATGTATAATTTTTTTATTATATAATTATTAAAATTTTTAATTATGTATATTTAGAGATATTAAGACTTAAAATTTACTTTAAAAATTATGCAAAAGTAAACATGAAGAACGAAAAAGAACAGGGAAATAATATTATTTGAAAATTAAAAATAAATGTAAATGTGAATAGTCTCATATAAAAAGAGTTGTTATTATTATTATGAAAATTAAAATTAAATGGAAAATACTCTTATAATCCTCATTATCTTTCTCCCTTTGCTTACCCTGTAACGAATACGGGCAATACAAAAACCAAATCTGTAAGCTAAAATGAGACGAAATAAATACTTGAATACAACCTTGTTTATTCATCATGTTTATAGCTTGGATGAAATTACTAGAATTTTCTCTTTAAATGTTTAATTAATTTGGTGATTAATTAATTATGAACAGGTGGGAAATAGAAGGGAATGTTGTGAAGTAGTGGGTCAAGTGGAGGAGAACGTAACTACGATTAAGTATAGAACTTGCGCCAAAAACGAAATAATGGGCGTTTATTGACATCAATACGAGGCCAAGGATTTACATACTTTAGACTATATATATATATATATGATAATTGAATTTGTTATCATCTAAATTTTGTTTGACTCTAGTTATTATTGTGTCATTATAACAACTATAATAATAATATTGTTACCTTGTTCTTTTTAATTTTAAAAATGATATATTAATAATAAACTATTTGTTTTTCTTTGTGAATTTGCAACTCGATCGGAGTTATACTTTTTATTTATGTTTTATCCAGTTTGGGTTGTAGTACATGGTAGAAAATCATCATCATCATACCAAGTGTATCTTGCTCATCAAAAAACTATGATTAGGGTGTGGGTTGAGAATGACGACAGCAACTCATACCCATAAAAAAGAATACACCATAAAAAAGACATTATAAAATCATAAAATTAATTAAAGCAATATATAAATGAATAAAGAGAGAGAAATTGAGTTTGTGAGTAGAAATAATACGGACTCAAATTTAAATAGTGACTCAAATATTTACAATTAATAGTGACATATTTTCACATATGTCACATTTAAGTGTAAGTATTTAAGATTAGAGTACTTATTAATGAAAGTCAAGATATAATGAATACTGAACAAGCTTAAGTTTATTTTAAGGCTTAATTTAAATTTATACTTGATTGGATACACCTATTTGCTCCAAGAGCTTTCTTACTCTAAGAATGGAAGAATGTGATAGAAATCTTTATCGTGTTATTTCTCATTAATGATGTCAAATGTACATAAGAGTATATTGGTTTATCAAAGGGTCTACTAAACTATTTAAAAAATAGATAATATATTTTATAAAATATTTATTCTATTACACCCACGATCGAGTCGGTGGGTTGAAAACATTACGACTGTCTTGAATATCATCAAAGAGAACGTGATGAAGCCCTTCAAGGTGCATGAAAAACTCGACTTCACCACTTTTGACATTCTCTCGATTAAAGTGAATATCAAGTTCAATGTGCTTAGTGCGTTGATGATAAACAAAATTAATAGATTAGTATATGGTATTAACATTTTTACAATAGAAGATGACTACTTTAATTTCAGGGCAATGTAACTCAAGCAACAAGTCGCAGATACAATAAGACTCGAACATAGTACTAGATACACCTCAACATTTACCTTCAGCACCTTACTTAGATAGTGTCGATTATTGTTTGGAAAATCATGAGATCCTATTGTAATTAAGAAAACAGAATATCTTAAAATAAAACGATGATCCAGACAACCATCCAAGTACGCATCAGTATAAGATAAGAAAGAAGTAATAGAAAATTTTGTGTAAGTGTAGAATGAAATCAATAATACATTAAATATAATAAAGAATGCGACGTGGAGCAAACATATGTTCAACTCCTGATTAAAGAGTATTTATAAGGACATTTGTTCTACGAGACTCGTTTATAAGTTGAACATTAAATAGTATTTTATACATTCTAATCAATCACCGGCATAAAACATCTATATTGTTAGTGTAACTCTCAAAGGTGTAACAAAATTTGACGGACGTCACATAAAAAATTGTCTTTGAATGCAGATGGCAAGTACACAAGAGTAGGGTAATTGGCATATCTAAATTTTATTGTAGGTACATGTCTTGGTTCCCAAGTCAGTAGATTTATTCTAGCAGCCTTTGGATTACCTTTATCCCCTTGCCTGATCTTCACTTGATATATGCCTTGTCGATAATTAAAGGCTATAATATCTTGGAAATTAGCCTTCTCAGTGTTAGGTGTGATGATCTTTGTGGCACGAGAAGTATACATGTTTCCACCATCATTTCGTTAACTTGAAATTTCTCACCTTCAAGCAAAGTAAATCATTGACACAATATAACAATAAGTCTACAAGTGTCGTCATAGGCAAGAAACGTACACCTATCTTCACATATTTGAATAATACAACTAGTTATTGTACCTATTATCCCCCTTCATGACACATCAACCATTTACACATCTTTTGTACTTAATCAATCCAACCTTTTGCTTTATATATTCAATTCTTTCCAAAGCTTTGATGATCGCAATCAAACCAAGTATCTTCTTCAACTTCAAATTTTCTATGTTTCAGTGTTAGTTGCGAAGCAAATAATATATACAAAATATGTAATATGCTTGGTGGATGCCATTCTATCTTTTCCATTGTTGTCAACATGTTCCCATGTCTATCAAATATGACATATAAACCCATTCTCTTGTTATATGCCTTTAAATCTGAGTCATGAACTAAAATCAAGTACCTATGCATTATTTTTTTCAACCTGTATATGGGAAAACGAAAAAAAATACTATTTTTACCATCTTGGGTAGTCACAGACTCACAGTTAAGAGCGTATACGAAACTTATCATTCACGTATACTATCAATGGAAATAAAGGGTTTGCAATACTTAAAACTTCTCAATGCTATTGCTAGGTATACAAGACTAAGAAACCATACTAAAAGATTCCTTTGTTGCTGCAATACTATATACAAGCTAAGTATCATTGTCTTTATTGAAAAACCATTCAACAATTGTGTTGAGGTTTGTTTGTTGCAATACGTTAAGAAGCATGGAAGGAGTGCATATGAGTCTTCCCAACTACCATAAATGGAAATAAGGGCTTTTTATTTATATGACATTTTTTTTTTGAAAAGAACCTAGTAATTCATTGATAAAAATGTCATATGACATCTACAATAAAGTAACAATCGATTAAATACACAACAATTTTAATCTAACAAAATTCTATATAGAAAAAGTGACGATCATTATAAAGGAAATCTAATACTAAAACACACTCTCTATCACCATGATAGACTTTAAAACCCAATATACGGGTAGATCGAATCCAATAAATAGATAGAATAGCTCTATAATATAGAGAAAATGGATTTTACTTGTAAGTAAAAAAAAAAAAGCAAAAATACAGAGATTGGGGGCTTATCATCAAGCATAAGGTTGATAGTAGCCCTAAACTTAACAATGGAGGCTTAGGTTTTTTTAAGAGAAAAAAGAAGGTGAGAGAAGAGAGAGTTCGTCTTTTATCAAGTAACAACTCTAACGAATAAAAAGAGTAATAATCATCATATTATTTATTAATATGACATATTCATCTATTAAATAAATTGTTAATGTTTCTTATAGTATCATTAAGACATTAACAATGTTTTTGTATGACATATTATTATACTATTATTATACTTTAAACTACCTATTAATTATAATATTATACTTGAAACTGATTAGAATTTTATTTACCTTTATTTATATATAAGTTATCTAATAACCTCGTAATTTAAAAAAAAAATTCAAATTGAACCTTATTGATAAGTAGTTTTTTCAGGATGTATTCATTAAAATTGCATTTACCGTTAACTAAAATTAATCCATTGATTATGTGTGATGAATGTTTTTGATAATTTCACTTTATAAATCCGCATAACACGAGTTTTATCTGACGAAAAGTTAAAGGATGGATAATCCAAACCCACTTTGACCCATTGTCATGCCTACCTTTGAATTTGATCGCTACAGTTTGAGAGTTTTGGAGTGCAGATACTCTCCTGTGAGACGGCCTTAGCCGTGCAACCGGTCCAAGCCCAATGAGTTTTTTAGAATATTCTGATATACTAATTTTAAAACTTGAAAGGACAATTTCAAGACTTAAAAATCCAATTTAAGACTTTAAAGATCAATATCATAGTTTATATCAACTTTAAAGTTTGAGTCATTCTACTTTAAAGTTGATATGAAAATTTTAAGTCTAACAATTGGTCTTTTAAGTCTTAAAATTGGTGTTTGAAAATGGTGATTAGACTCGAGTCTTGTCTTGGTGTTTAGATGAATCAAGGGTTGGGTTCGCAAGTGAATCTAGTAGCCAATGCCGACTCGGCGTTGGGGTGGTCAAGGTTCAACACGAGTCGGCTGGTGAATGAATCAATTGGAGGATTTTCTAGAAGACAAACCCGAGTTGGCTTCCGTGGCAAGTGGAGGATCGCCGACTCTACATTTGGTGCCGACAAATATCGCGTTTTGTCCAAAACATTAAGCCGACTCGGTAGTTTGTGGAACTAAGGTGCAGCCGACTCGACGACAATTATTTTTGCACGAGGAGCAATTTTTCCACATCTTTTGGTCGGTTATTTGGTGTTACTTGAAGCCCAAGTATCTTGTATTTAGGTTTTACTATAAATACTTCTTTCTATTAGTACTAGAGTTTTTTATTGACAAATTAAGAGTGATCACAAGAGAGTTATTATTATTTTTGAGTGGTACTTGATTCATCTTGTAAATTCTTTGCGATCTCGGTGCTGGTGGACGTAGCTATCACATTGATAGTGAACCACAATAAATCTCTTGTGGCATATTCTTATTGTTTGCATTGAATTTCTTTATTGTTTTATTATTGTTCATCGATCGTTGCTTCCGTTGTCGCTCAATAATTGGTATCAGAGCTAAGGTATTAGTCCTTGGAGAGTTTTTGAGTTAAACAAATGGCTGAAGATTCTATAATAAGAATTGAGAAATTTACCGAGAAGAATCGCTTCGGGCTGTGGCAAATAAAGATGAAGGCTCTATTGAAATAACAACAAATCTGGCGTTCGTTGGCTCCAAAGAGTACCATTGCGGGGCTAGAAGACAGACTAACTGACGGGCAATTAGCAGTAATGGAGGGAAAGACTCATTCTACCATTTTGTTAAGTTTGGACGATCATATCATCACGGAGGTCGCTGATCAGGCTACGACGGCGAAATTATGGCTAAAATTGGAGTCATTGTATATGACTAAGTCGCTAACCAACAAATTATTATTACTGAAGCAGCGGTTATTTAGCCTTCGAATGCGGTTAGGTACTCCCGTACGGGAACATATGGAGAAACTTAATTCTATTTTACTAGATTTGCGTAATTTAGATGTTAAGATAGATGATGAGAATGCTGCGTGATTTTACTTGTATCTCTACCGTCTAACTATGAGAATTTTGTTGAGTCTTTTGTTGTTGGTAAAAACTCACTGACCTTAGAAGAAGTGAAGGTAGCACTTCATACTAAAGAACTTCGTCAAAAGGCTATAGGTGATAACGAGGAGAGTGACAGTGGGTTGTTAGTTAAGTCCGGGAAGTCGAAAAAGAAAAAGGAGTTTAACAAAGGCAACAATACTGGGTTAGGTGCTGGAAACGGCAATGAGGGATCTAGTAAGATTACCGGGAAGACCTATTATTACTGCAAAGAACCAGGTCTTTTAGGGCTAACAGTCCAGTGAGGAAGAGCAAGTCCCAAGCTGCTATAGTTGAGGAAAAACCGAAGGAGAACTATAATTCAGAGGAAGACTTGGCATTAGTGAGTTCTGCTAGGTATGGGGATCTTTCTGATGATTGGGTTCTGGATTAAGCATGTTTGTTCTATATGAGTCCACGTCGAGACTAGTTTGATACGTATAAGTCTTGTAATAGGGGTATGGTTATTGTAGGTAACAATAAACCTTGTAAGATTACGGGTATTAGGTCCATGAGTTAGGACTGTTGATGGGCGAAAGGTTACATTGACTAGGGTGCGACATGTCCCTGCTTTGGGGAAGAATCTGATTTCATTGGGTACCTTAGATGATTAGGGGTACAATGAAGTGTTTTCTGTAGTTTGCGCATTAGTGTCTTACCAAGAGATGACCAAGATTTGGCACATGAGGCTTGGTCATATGGGGGAGAAGGGGATGCAACTCTTGTTTAAGAGGGGTCTACTATCTAGGATCAAGGTTGCCAACCTTGAATTTTGTGAGCATTGTGTGTTTAGGTAGAAGCCTAAGTCAAAGTTCAGTAAGGGTGCTCACATTATTGATGATGTGCTCGATTATATCCATTCATACTGCTGGGGTCCATCTAGGGTTATAGGTATGGGGGTTTTCGCTATTTTGTGTCATTTGTAGATGACAAATCCCGATACACATGACTTAGGTTGCTTAAGTCAAAGCATGACGCTTTCAAAGCTTTTAAACAATGGAAAGCTTTAGTGGAGAATAACCATGGTAGGAAGATCAAGAAGCTACGAACAGACAATGGGCTAGAGTTTTGCAAAGAGGAATTTAATCAATCCTGCGCAGATGAGGGTATTGGTCAGTATCATATCGTCAGAATGACACCACAGCAGAACGGTGTTGTAGAGCGGGTTAATCAGACACTGCTTGAGAGAGTTCGATGCATGCTCTCTAATGCAGGACTTAGGAGGAGGTATTGGAGTGAAGCTATGATGACAACTTGTTATATCATTAATAACGGTTCTCATTCGAGAATTAACTTCAAAATCCTGTTTGAGGTCTAGAGTGGTAAGTTGCCTAGTTTCTCTAATTTGAAGATCTTTGGTTGTGTTTCTTATTATCATGTTAGTGAGGGTAAGCTGGATCCACGAGCCAAGATGGGGTGTTTTGTTGGGTACGGTGATGGTGTGAAGGGGTTTAGGATCTATTCACCTTTGGAGTCTTCTGATTTGGGAAAAGAAGGGGAGAACTTGCTACGGACAAATGGGGTACTTGAGGTACATAAGTCATCCATTGCTGATTTACCTCGAATGCAATTTATTGATGATGATGTTGAGGTTCCAATGTCAGTTAGTCCTGAAGTTGAGGTTGTTCCATCTTCTCCTAACTCTTGGGAGGAGGTGGAGCAGTCTAATTAGGGGTCATCAAGTCAATCTGACACCATTCTTGAGCAACCTAAACGAGTTATCAAGAAGCCTGTTAGGTTGATTGAAGAGATGGAAGGAAGAAATTGCTTTGTTGAGAATTTGACAAGTTATGCGTTGAGTGTAGCTGATGATGTAGAGTCATATGAACCTGCCACGTATAAACAAGCAATTAGTTGTAGTGAGTCAGTGCAATGGCTTGCTGCAATGGGTAAGGAGATACAGTCTCTTTACATAAACAGAGTGTGGGAACTTATGAAGGTACCGGAGGGGAGGAAGCTTGTAGGGTGCAAGTGGATTTTCAAGAAGAAAGAAGGATAATCTGAATCTGAGAAAGTTCTTTTTAAGGGTAGGCTAGTTGCTAAGGGGTTTAGTCAGGTAGAAGGGGTTTATTTTGTGGAGATATTCTCACCTGTGGTTAGACATGAAAGATTTGGGTTCAGCTAAGAAGATTTTAGGTATGGAGATCTATAGGGATCGGGCTAGGGGTAAGCTTTTCTTGATTCAGAAAAGTTACATCGAAAAGATTTTGTCTCAGTTTGGGTTGGAGAGATCGAAGCCTGTAAGTACACCAACATCTATGAGCTGCAAATTGTCTTTGTCTATGTCGCCCCAAACTGAGGAGGAGTTTGCATATATGTTTAGGGTCCATTATGCAAATGTAGTTGGTTGTTTGATGTATGCTATGGTCGTACTAGACCGGATATTGCGCACGCTATTAGTGTTGTGAGTAGGTTCATGGCTCGACCTGAGAGAGAGCACTAGCAGGGGGTGAAAAGGATTTTTCGCTACTTGAGAGGGACAACTGATATTGATCTTGTGTATGGAAATGAGAAGGAGTGTTTGGTAACTGGTTATAGTGATTCTGATTATGCAGCTAATGTGGATACCAGGAGGTCGGTGACCGCTATGTGTTCACTTTGGGTGGTTTTGTGGTTAGTTGGAAGTCTACATTGCAGTCTTCGGTTACATTGTCTAATACTGAAGCTGAGTACATGGTTTTAACTTCTGCAGCTAAGGAGTCTATTTGGCTCAAAGGCCTTGTGGGTGAACTGGGTATTGCACAGGATTTTGTTACGTTGTATTGTGATAGTCTAAGTGCCATTTGCTTAGCTAAAGATTAAGTGCACCATGATCGGACCAAGCACATTGATGTCATGTATCATTTCTTGCATACTAACAAGAGGGTAAAGGTAAAGAAGATCGGGACCGCGGACAACCCAGCTGATTTCTTTACTAAGTCTATTCCATTTAGTAAGTTTAAACATTGCTTAGACTCGCTAACTATTGATTACTATGTGATGTAGTAGGCCCTTAGGGGCAGTGTTTGGGAGCTCCTGTTGTAGCCTTGTAGGCATGTTGGCCTTACCGTGGAGCTTGCCTGGGACTTGTGATGTAAGTGAAGCATTATGAGTTGTTATACTTGGTGACAAGTATATGATGAGTCTTGGTTGGAGACTTTTCGGGATGGGTCTTGGTTGAAGACTTATCGGGATGTACGGCTTATGCATGAGCTTTGCATCAGGTTTTGGCTTGAGATATGTTGACTATGAGTTAATGAGATCGTTTGCTGACTACGAGTTCTCATCAAGGTGGAGATTGTTGAAGATGGTGACTCAACTCGAGTCTTGTCTTGGTGTTTAGATGAATCAAGGGTTGGGTTAGGAATCCAGTAGCTAACGCCGAGGTCAAGGTTCAACACGAGTCGGCTGGTGAATGAAGCAATTGGAGGATTTTCCAGAAGACAAAACCGAGTCAGCTTCTGTGGCAACTGGAGGACCGCCGACTTGACGTTTGGTGCTGACAAAAATCGCGTTTTGTCCAGAACATTAAGCTGACTCGGCGACAGTTATTTTTGCACGAGGAGCAGTTTTTCCACTTCTTTTGGTTGGTTATTTTGTGTTACTTGAAGCCCAAGTATCTTGTATTTAGGTTTTACTATAAATACTTCCTTCTATTAGTACTAGGGTTCATTATTCACAGATTAAGAGAGATCACAAGAAATTTATTATTATTTGTGAGTGATACTTGATTCATCTTGTAAATTTTTTGCAATCATAGTGAAATTATTCGATCTCGGTGCTGGTGAACGTAGCTATCACTAGGGGTGTTCAAAAATATCCGGTTTGAAAAACCCAATCCGGAAAACCCACTATCCGATTTTTAAAACCGGGTAAATTACCCGGTTTACAAATTCGGATAATTCGGGTCGGGTACCCGGTTTTAAAACCGGGTATTCGAGTCGGATACGGATCGCGAATTTTGGAAAACTGAGGGCCCGGTATTCGGTTTGTAATTTTTTTTAATTTATTCTAAAAAAGTAAAAAGTAAAAACCCTAAATCTACATTCCCGTCATTCACTCATTCTTGCTTCAGTTCTTCTTCTTCTTCATTTTTCTTCACGCCGCCATCTTCTTCAATCTTCATCTTCTTCAATCTTCAGTTCTTCACGGCGTCATCTTGCTTCTTCTTCACCATTCACGTTGAGACGTCATCTTCACCATTCAGTTCTTTAATTGGGTAAGTGTATTTAGCCATTTTCACAATTTCAATTATTTGTCACAGATTTAATTTTTTTGGTACTTATTTTTAGTTCATCACCATTTTCGCATTTTTAGTTCATCACCATTTTCTGATTGGGTGAGTTATTTGGTACTTATTTAATTTTTTTTTTGCCATTTTCGATTTTGTCACAGATTTATTTAGCCATTTTCGGTACTTATTGAAGATCTACATGGATTCTTACCCACCACCGTCTAGATTTTCGGTAGCTCTTTATCATTTTTATTTTGCCATTTATCTTTGACATTTGATTCTGATATTTGTTCAACTTGTTCAATGTTTTTGATGAACTGTGATTGGTAATTGATTGTGAATTGTGAATTCTGATATTTATCACTAGATTGGTAATTGATTGTGAATTGTGATGAACTGATGATGGTAAATTGGTAATGATTCATGTTTATATGATATAACTGCCATATTTGTGTGGAATCTGGAATGAATATAGTTGCAGACAATTGTGAGTTTGTGACTATCTTAGCTGGAACTGAAAGTTCCTGGATAACCATAAGCATATTACTTTGTTAGGAACTTCAAATCCTTTCCTTTACCTCGGTGTTTTATGATGATAATAGTGATTAACTGATAATGGTAATTTATGATGATAATTGTGATGAACTGATGATGGTAATTTATGATGATAATTGTGATGAACTGATGATGGTAATGTATGATGATAATTGGTAACTGAATTCTGCTTTAATATTCTGTTTTATATATAACTTGTACATCATGAATTTAAGCTAATGGAAATTCTTTAATATATGTTTTGTATAGAACATGGGATTGTCTTTTGATGATAACGGTAATTCACTACCGAGTGAAGGAGCTCAATTTGAAGAGACTGTTGATCGCTTGTTCGATGAGGATGAAGATACAAGATCACCAATTAAAAAACAGAAAAAACAACCTCGTGCAACTACTGGTACGAGGAGTAATAGGTCAAAATGGTGGGATCATTACACAGTTGATGAATTGGATTCAACAATTACTCATTGTAAGTATTGCAAAACTTCTATTAGTTGTCCTAGCAAAAATGGAACAACTCCTTTGGCTAATCATATTAAAAGATGCAAAAAATATCCTCCAAATTTGGATATGAAACAAAAGAAAATTGAATTTGATATTGCTAGAAGAGTCAATGAGGATGGTAGTGTTGATACTCTTGATAGTGTTGGTGGTCCGAAATTGTGGGAATTTGATTATGATTTGTGTAGAAAAAAACTTGCTACAATGCTTATTGTGGATGAATTGTCTTTTGCTTTTGTTGAACGTGAAGGATTTCGTGAGTATTGTAGGGCTTTGAATCCTTTATTTAAGATTCCTTCTCGTAGCACTGCCACTAGAGATTGTTATAGTCTTTTCATTGAAAAAAGAGATTGTGCGTGCTTCATATGATGCCACAAAAGCTACTCTCTTGTCATTAAAGATTAAAATGGTTTTTCAAAATTTTTTTGATTCTTATACTTGTTCTATGCCTCCACCAAAGACAAGTGGAGCTACTTCCTCCACTTCCACCTCTTCAGTCTCTACCATTTTTACTCAAAGTGGGACTCAAGGAATGGGGAAGGTGGACCTTATTGAACTAATGAATTCAAGATATCAAATGGAGACAGGTTGTTCATTAACCAATGTAAACAAAAGTGAGTTGGATAGGTATTTAGAAGATGCATGTGAACATCATGATTTTAACTTTGATATTTTACAATGGTGGAACGATCAAACAAAAAGGTATCCCATTCTTCAAAAGATGGCTAAAGATGTGTTTGCTATACCTATTTCTACCGTTGCTTCTGAATCTGCTTTCAGTACTGGTGGTCGTATTGTTGATGATTTTCGAACATCATTGACTCCAAAGATGGCCGAAGCCCTTATTTGCGCACAAGATTGGCTTCGTATTTCTAGAACTCCGTTAGCAATAGAGGAGAGTTTGCTTGCACTTGAAGAAATGGAGGAAGGTTAATATAAATTTTTTAATATTTTTCAATTGATTATTTAATATTTAAGAGTTAAAATATTTTTCCTTTAACCTTATATTGTTCGACTGTTCGTGCTCTTGGTTTAGGTAATGCATTAACTTTGGAGCATCCGGATGTCATAATCGATGAAACTCTTGACGTCGTTGAAGATGATTAATGGAGCTTGAAGTTTCAACTTATAAATTGTAATCGCTTGCTTTTAGTTTATGGAATTATGAGTTTATGGAATTGTGGTTGTATTTCAATTAAATAATGGTTGTATTTTAATAGTTTATGACAAATTAAGTTAAGTATTTAACTATTTATAGAGATTTAGTATTTGAATTATATATAAAAAAAATGTTAAAAAGAAATAAAAAATAAAAAATAAAAAAAAATAACAAAACCGGGTATCCGGTATCCGACCCAGTTTAACCGGGTCGGATCCGGAATAGAATTTTAAGTATCCGAAAAATCGGGTACCCGGTTTTTCGGAACCGGGTCGACCCGGTATCCGGTTTTGTACTTCCCTAGCTATCACATTGATAGTGAACCACGTTGAATCTCTTGTGTCATAATCTTATTGTTTGCATTGAATTTATTTATTGTTTCATTATTGTTTATCGATCGTTGCTTCCGCTGTCATTCAACAATTGGTTTTTTAAGTATTGAAATTGACCTTTTGGTGGTAAAATTGTCAAATTCAATGACTTAAAATGTCAATTTTAAATCCTTCAAATTAGTCTTTTAAGTTTTCAAATTAGTCTTTTAAATTTTCAAATTGGTCTTTTAACTCTTGAAATTGACATTTTAATTTGTAAAATTGGTAAAAAAAAAAAAAGAAAATTTGAAAAAAAAAAGATGTTTTAATGAATTTATTCAAAAAATAAGCTTCGTTCAAACTTTATTCCCAAAATAAGCGTCCTTGGCTCTAAAGTTAGGCTTGGTGTATTCTCGCTCTTACTAACAGCGAATTAAAAGAAATGGTCAAAATTTTGGTCAATGGACAGCGAGCTAATTTTTGACTGGTCAACAAGGTCAAGTCGCTGTTAGTAATAGTGACTTTATGCGTGTTAAATTTTCCAGTTCTCCTTCTTCCTCATTTCAGTTTACTTCCTCATTCAACCTACGAGATCTCCCTCTTCTTTCCACCATTAAAATCAACTTCAATCCTTCAATTAATCTCATCAAATTCCAACTTTCTACTACTAATTAGTTTTGTCATCTTCCTACGTTCACTTAGGTACTATTTTTTTGTGTTTTTTTCCTTTTTCGAAAATTAGGGTTCACAAAATGTTCATGAACTTTCACATGAATGCAGATTCTTAAACTTGCAATTTACTACTTCTTGTTGATCTACAGCTTATTAAGGTACGTTTTTATTATAAACTTTTTAGTTCTTGTTAATTTTAAAATGTATGTCATTTACACTTAAAATCTATGAATATGTCAAATGTACTTGTTATTTGCCATGATTTCATATTGAGGTTGTTTGTTCATGAATTTAATGTAGAATATGTTTGAATTTAATGTAGAGAATGTTTGAATGCAAACCCTAAATTTGAGTTTAAATTTAGAGAATGTTTGAATGCAAAACCTAAATTTAATCAGTGTTGTTATGTAGTATATATTTATGAACTTGATGATGATGTTGATTTTGTACGTATTGTTGTAGAAATGGCTTCATTTCGTGTGACTGTTGTATGCTTTTGGAATGGTTCAATTCAATCAAGTAGTAGCAATGTTAAGTATGTTGGGGGAAGACGTAAACTGTTTGCATGCAACTCAAACATGGGTTTGAATGAATTTAAACATCTTATATGCTCTAAGATTGGCATTGACACTACAAGAAGTACTGTTAATGTAATTTTTAAGTACAATATGAGTGGAGAATTGTTAGCTCTTCCGGTTGAGGATGAGGAGGCTATAGATGCAATGTGGGAGTATTCAAAGTCTACCTCTATTCCTGCTTTAAAGTTATATGTAGAAGAGGTACTCCTAGGGAATCAAGATGTCAATGTTGTAGTAACAAATGCATTCCTGAATGTAACTCTTCTGCTCCTTCTCATACGCCCTTCCCTACCCAAGAAACCCAAAATCCCATTATGCCATCTTCCTCTTCTCCTTCTAATGAACCCAATCAACTTCAAATTCAAGTCTCAAATGATGATACTTTTAACTTAGAAGATACAAATAAGCCTTGGGATGATGTTAATAGTGAGAGTAATGAATTCGTTAAAGCTCCTTCTGAGGACGATGTGGGTGTTGACGAGGAGGCTCTAGCTAATGACATGAGCTTAGGCAACATTCCAACAATCATTGCTCCTACACCTTATGCACTAGTTCCCCCTCTAGATAAACACGTTGAGGACAACTCTTGGAGGTCTTGGGCTATGATACAACCTACACCGATGAAGGAGAGTTTCAAAAGGGTATGATTTTTTATAACAAATGCGTTGTTGGATGTTGTTAGATTGTATCATATTCGTAGGAACGTTGAGTACCGAACTGAGACTTCAAATCAAACCGTGCTCACCTTGAAGTGTAAGAGATGGTGTGCTTGGAGGCTTAGGGCTAGGAAGAGCTCCTATTCACCTTCATGGGAGATTGTTACATATAAAGGGGGAAATGTACGTGTCAAAAGGATCCAAGAGATGTTAGAAGAGTATATCACTTGGGATGTAAAATGGAGACAGTAGGTCTACTGTTCCCAAGTTGGATGTTCTAGCAAAATTGGAATTCAGAGACAGCGCACTGTTCCTTACTGGAGTCAGCCTTCGTCTATTGAAAATTCTGATTACTATTTAATTATTATTTTTAGTAGTTGTATTAAATAAAGTTAATTTGTTGCAATTATGATTTATTAAAGTTAATTGGCAAAATATTTTCTAAAATGATTTTTCGTATTTACTTAGCATTATTTTAGGATCTATATTTAGTAAATATTGGATTTGCTAAATATAGGAACAGCTGTTGTTGAAAAAGTCTTAGCTATTATTATTTCTTTTAAAACTGGTCTTAAAATTAGAAAATAGGTTATCGTCCCTATAATTAGTTAGCAAGTAACCATCCCTATTTTTAGGAAGCCTAACCGTTTCTATAATTAGCATAAAGTTCGAGCAGTTATTACTGGAACAGGAACTGCTACTAAAAAAACTGCTGATAAGGGAACTGCTGCTTAAGGGTACAGAACCTATTATTAGTAAATGGGAACAGCGGTTATTGTTGTTTTAACCATATACTTGATTTAATCAAGTCTTGTGAAAATAACCGTCTGTTTGTTTAATCCACATTACTCCCATGATCTTTTTGATAAGGAATAATGGATTGGATTATTCCATTTTCTTAGAGATTTTATTTTTTATAAATAGCAAGTGAATTCGGTTGTTCCTAAGTATCTAACGTATGAACTTTGTTATTTTCATACGATTATTTTTGGAAATCTATAAGAAATATTTTGTTTTGAAAATTGCCAATTAATTCATAATATTTTCTTGTGCAACTTATTGATTTTATTTTTAGAGAATTTTTATCCTTTTTGTAAGGGTTTTTCAGAGTATTTGTAATTAGACTCGGGTGAGTCTAAGGGGGAATTTGATAGCTTTGAGTGAAGCTAGTATGGAGTTTAGCTTTTAGTGAAGCTAAGTTTGGTGCTTTGAGTAAAGCAATTTGAGAGAGAAGAGTTGGCCTAGTTGAATAACTTCGAGTGAAGTAAGGTGTTTATTGTAATTGTAACTAATTGCCATAAACATAGTGGAGTATTTAGAAATCCCGAGCGGTCGTGGTTTTTTCTTCTGTTTAGGCCCAGAAGGTTTCCACGTAAAAACCGTCTGTCTCTTTTTATTATTTAGCTCTAAGTTTAAGCTTTATTTATCTTATTCAATTCCGCAAAAACAGGGGAAAAACGCTTAAACTAGTAACAACAACAATTCACCTCACCCCCCTCTTGTTGCTGTTCCCGTTTCTAATTGAGTCTACAAAGGGAAATATAGGGGTTGAGTATTAAGTACTGAAAATGTGTCAGCCGGACACATTCATTTGACATCTTCCGTGATTAACAATCTTATTAGAAATTGTGTTGCTGAAGACCAATCAATTAAGGTCTCTGTGGTGCGACAAATGGTGAAAGACCAATTTGGTATCGAAGTGACCTATAAGCGGGCATGGTGTGCTAAACAACAAGCCATTCTCTCCATCTATGGGACATGGGAAGATTCTTATCCTCTTTTTCCACGCTTCTTGAAAGCAATGCAAGATTTTAACCCTAGGACTGTAGTTGAGTGGTTCTTTAAGGAAGATAATGATGTTGGTGTGTACATCCGTCCTAGTATTAGAACTTTCCAACGTGTGTTCTAGGCTTTTAAACCTAGTATTGAGGGGTTCAAGTATTGCAGACCCCTTATTGCCATTGACGGAACACATTTGTATGGTAAGTATCGCCATGCGTTGATAACTGCGATTGCTCAAGATGGGAACAAGGGAATCTTCCCGCTTGCCTTTGCTTTGGTGGAGAAAGAATGCATAGCCGCGTGGTCTTGGTTTATGGCGTGTGTTCGTAAGCATGTGATGCATAGTCCAAGTTTATGTGTTATTTCTAATAGACATGCGGGCATTCTAGCAACCATGGAGGAGTCGGAATGGCAACCTCCAAATGCCCGTCATAGGTTTTGCTTGCGCCATTTGTTAAGTAACTTCAACCGTCAAATGGGTAATGTGAAGCTGATGAAGATGTATGGAAGGACTGTAGAGCAAAGACAACCACATAAGGTCATCGAGGGATTGAAGGGTATTGGTGTTGCTAATCGAGAAGCTCTTTTTTGGATTGATCAAGTTGGTGATATGTGTAAATGGTCAATATGTCATGATGGAGGGTATAGGTATGGTGTTACTAATAACAACTTAGCCGAAGTATTCAATAACTTGATGAAGGGTCTATGTTTCTTGCCTATAACTACTCTTGTGGAGTTCACCTTCTACCGCGTTAATGACTATTTTGTTAAAAGACGCGAGAATGCAAATGCATGGCTAATTAGGGGAAGTAAGTACACTTCACACGCCACAAGAATTATCACTCGTAACACTGAGAAGGCAAACTTCCATGAGATCGTTGCATTTGACTACAGATGAGGCCTTTTTCAAGTTAAGACTAGACGTGGTAATAGAGGATCCGTTAAGGGTGGTAAAATACAAAGTGTGGATTTGAGAGAAATGAAATGCACTTGTAACAAACCCTTCATATATCACTTACCTTGTTCTCATGTTCTTGTAGTTTATATTAAAAGACACTTATCGTATGAGCGTTTTTTCGACTCTTGCTACACTACCCAGAGCTATGTAAATACATATGAATCCATATTCATGCCGTTGATTGATAAGAGGTCATGGCCTCAATACACCAGTGTTGAGGTGATACACGATCCAGAACACATTTGTGGACTAGGAAGACCTAAGTCAAGAAGGATCACCAACGAGATGGACGAAGGATCAAGGAGACGCAACGCTTGTCGAAGGTGTGGTAGTGAAGGTCACAACACAAAAACCTGCACGTCAAGGTAAACAATATTTGTATTTGAGTATATAAACATAAAGACTATGAAACAAATAAATAACATAAGTAAAAAATTTGAATATTTCTTAAGTCTTTTTACGTATAATCATAACTACAACTTAGTTATTGTTGAATTGCAGTAGAGATGGATCTAGCAGCTCCAGGCCCTCGAGACCCTGGTGTACTAACGATGCAGGCGGATCACAGGTGCAGTGTACTATGGGATGTCCAGGTTAGTGAACTTAATATTTTGAATGTACATGCCTTTATACTTTAACTTTATGCTAATATAATCTTTGCATTTAGGTGTCCGACGTGGAAACCATATACACCAGGCATCCCGACTCTGCTCCGTGGGCCGTTGACGCACGGATCATCCCTTACCTTCAACGAGCGGGCGCTAGTCACGGCTTTAGTCGAGCGGTGGCGCGAAGAGACACATACCTTCCACCTACCTCTAGGTGAGGCTACTGTCACTTTACTAGACATAGCTGTGCTTACACGGCTTCCCATCGAGGGACATGCCGTCTGCACTATTGGACGCCAACTTGAAAGTTGGCAAGATAAAGCCCATAGGTTATTAGGAGTCCGACCTCCCGCAGAGGTAGCCAAAGGGAGTGTGTTGCGCGTAACATGGCTTGCACAGAACTTCTCGCACCTCCCTGAAGGCGTATCTCTTATATCTGATTGGTGCTGTCTTGTTCTCCGACGAGAGTGGCAACAGGGTACAGCTTTTGTACTGAACGTTGCTTGATGCGCCATGGGAGGTCATCTCTGGTTACAGCTGGGGTTCCGCAGCCCTAGCTTATCTGTATAGAAGACTATGTGAAGCTTCACGGAAGAACGTGAAGGAGATCGCTGGGCCCCTAATTATTCTCCAGGTAATACTAAGTTTACATGTTAACGCTTTATTTCTTAATTTGTTTTTATGTTTCGTTTACTTACTTATATCTGTAATTCATAGCTTTGGGCGTGGGAGCACATTCTCATTGGGCAACCAATGAGGAGTGTGGGACGTGGTGCATCTGCGCCACCCATTCTTCCACCCCCACGTGTGCCGTATGGATCGCGGTGGTCCTTTGATAGACGTACAAGGACCCACACAGGATCGGGCGTGGGGTTCTACCACAATCAACTCGATTTACTTCGAGCTGACCAGGTAAAAACTTCACTACAACTAGTCTTGTAACTATCACATTGCGTAATTTGTTAATTGCTTTTTCACGTGTAGTTTCGATGGGACCCTTACCCCGCTGAGGCATAAGCTGCATTGCCTCAGCACTCAGGGATCTTGTCAGGGGCGTGGAGAGCCTCTGTACCTTTGATATGCTTCGACATAGTCGAAGTGCATCTCCCTGAGCACGTACTGCGCCAATTTGAGATGGTACAGGGCATCCTGCCGCCTTGTGACACAATGGCGGATCTCCAGCACAGCTCACGCAAGGGTCGGGAGCCCAAGAACTGATTAGAGATCAACTGGGGCCATATAGCTCATTGGGATCACAGGCTGGAGCTGCTAGCCCAAGGTGCGCCGATCGAGACTGTAGGCGGATTACATGCCGTGGTTCCTCTCCATCACTCGTCGATGGATGACACCACAAGGTATCATTGCGGCAGCGCAATACGCTCCCGCAGCACCGACGATGACACAGTTTGTAAGTATTCTTCAACGTTGATTATTATCCATAGAACTTACATGTTATACATTTCATTAATACTTCAGTCTTAACACAGGCACAGGGCATTGCATTTGTCATCAGCTCCACCCAAGAGGAGCCTGTACGGGAGATTGCCCAAGGCATACTACTAGGGACACAGTTTCAGCACTTCATTCCAGAAGTCGCTATGCCCGACACCACTATGGACGAGTAGGGGTCATATCCTCATCATGCCGACGTTCATCTTGAGGAGATAGACTTAACGTGCCCCGACTATGGTGCCGGGTCCTCACAGGGTGCTGGATCATCACAGTATCAATCACCTCTCCTACCCGAGTGTTATGCGATGGCCTCTTACTATCGTAGGAGGCGTCGTAAACTGTCACAGTTAGACAGGGTACAGGAGGAGGATTAGCATTAGTATACTGTTTGTATATATTGAACATTAGTGACATTTTGTATATATTGAACATTTGTACATATTTAATATTTGTAATATTTGGGCTTTTGTGTATAATTTGTAATATATATGTAGATATATATATTTTTATCGTATTATCACATATTTATTATGAATGAAATGATGTTAAGTACTCAGAGTTTTCGGCGATGAATCATTCCGCCAAGAATGCAGTATGAATTTAATCATAAACAAATAGACAATCATATTCAAATAGGGAAAATACTCTCAAAAATTCAACACAATTTCATTCATGTTCAACGAATCCCTATCAAATTACATAGTTCATTCGTTAAGTTAAACCACCGTCGTTAACTAATATTGCTTCTTCAACTTTCTCATAATTCTTTCAGTCTCTTCTTTCCTATGTTCCATATCATCTATTTGTCTCTTGAGATTAATTACCTTATCTTTAAGCTGTTGTTTTTCTTTTACAAGCGATTTGGTACCCTTCGGAGCAACCCACCTAAAGTACGTGCATCCGAATCCTTCATCCAAGTAGAAAGGACAAGCAACAAAATCACGGCCAGAATCGATGTTGCTCCAATCTGTATTAATCTCAACTTCATAACCACAATCACAAAGCTCTTCAATAGAATGCTCCTGTGACATCTACGGAACACATATGATATAGAAACATAAATAAACATTCAAAAATAATATTAACATTTATAAATTGAGAATAATACTAACATAATACTTTATGTTACCTTTAAAATCGATTAACTAGAACAAGAATGATGGAGTTTGGATACAATGAAGTAGGGAGGCGATGGAGTTATTTATAGAACATAATAACAACGGCTATTTTCAACTTTATAACGATTATTTTTTCAATTTTACAACAGTTAGTTTAAATTATACAAAAAGATCAACAAAAGTCAAACCAGGTCAAGGATATGTCGTTGTTACTAACAGCGACATTATGTTTGACCAGTCAAACATTAGGTCGCTGTTACTTACAGCGACATATCCCTTGACTAAAATTTTGATCATTTCTTTTAATTTGCTGTTAGTAAGAGCGAGTTTACACCAAGCCTAGCTTTGAAGTCAAGGACGCTTATTTTAGGAATAAAGTTTGAACGAAGCTTATTTTTTGAATAAAATTGTTAAATAATCTTTTTTTTTCAAATTTTCAAAAAAATATATATACAATTGGGCCGGCCCAAGCCTATCACAACGGTCTCACCCGAGTTTTTGTGTTTGGATGAGCCCAAGTTATCCGAGAACTTTAATCTGTTATTTCCCCGCGCTTATATCATGCTTCTGTTTCAAATCCTAGCAAAAAGTAAACATCCCCTGCTTTTTTCCAACCAAAAAACTCTAGAAAAAAACCTATATCAATGGCACCCAGTTCCATTCGGAAAGCATTAGGGTTAGTTAAAGATCAAACAACCATTAACATTGCAAAATTGGCGTCTCATAGTGACCCAGAAATCGAAATCTTGATCGTTAAATCCACAAGCCATGAGAAAGAAATTCCAAATATCAAACATTCAAACGAGATTTTGCAACAAATTTCATATTCTAGAGAGAAAATTAAAGAATGTGTAAGTTTAATTGCTAAACGAATTGAAAGAACCCATGATTGGATTGTCGAGTTAAAGTGTTTGATTCTTGTTCATAGACTAATCACTGATGGTGGTAAGAATATTGTGAAAGAAATTGCTTCTGCTAATTCAAGTTGTAGAATGTTGAGTAATTTGTGTTATTTTCAAGATTTAGCCCATTCAAATTCATGGGATTACACAGATTTTGTGAGGAGATATGGGATGTATCTTGTAAAGAAAATTGAGTTATTGGTGTTTGATGAAATGTGGCTGAGAAAAAAGAAAAGGAGTTCATTTGATGATTTAAAGAAATTGGAGGAGAAAGATAAGAAAATGGAGGCAACCCATTTGAGAGATGAACTAATCCTTGAGAGGGTATTGAGTAGAATGGAGAGATTGCAAAGGTTGCTTCAAAGGGTACTCGATATGGGTTCGAGGTATGTAAAAAAACACAGAAAACTTGTGATTCTTGCTTTTGCTTTGGTTGTGGAAGAGAGTTTTGAGCTGTATATTGATATTTCTGAGGGCTTATCATTCATGTTGGATCGGTTTTGGGGTATGGACTATCTGAATTCTGTTAAGACTTATGGGACTTTTGCTACTGTGGCAAAACAGTTTGATGATCTTGCTGAGTTTTATGATTGGTGTAAGGGGCTTGATGGTGCTGATATTCCTGTTGAGTATCCAAAAGTTGAGAAAATAGGGGATGATCTTTTGAAGTCCATGGAAAAGAGTGTAAAGAAGAAGTCAAATGAAACGAAAAGTTCTAGAAGAATTGAGTTGAGGAACCCATCAACTATGTGTAAGAAGAAGCCAGAAAACAATGAAATTGGTATGGAATTGGTGAGTTTCTGTGGTGTTCATGAGAAATCAGGTTGTGAAGTTACCCAAATGTTCGATCGATCTCTTAGTGGGACTCAAATGAAAACGAGTAATCAATGGATAGAGTTTTCGGATGATGGTGAACCACCCATTACTCCAGTTGATGATTCAAGCAGTCTAGATTTGGTGTTGTCTAAAACTGATATATCCAAACAGAACCCTGATTTTGTTGTCAATTTTGATGATGTCTTGCTAGATGGGCTTTATGATCAAACTGGTATGAACCAGTTGAGTAGTGATAATGCTAGTAGTTTCGTGTCGCCTTGGCTAGACGAGAAGAATGTGGTTTTGTCACTACCGAGCAATGAAGGGTCAGTCGAGACAGTTACTCAGGATCCATTCGCAGCATCTCTAGCAGTGCCGCCTCCTATATATGTTCAGTTAGCCGAGATAGAGAAGCAGCGGCATTTGCTGGTTCAAGAGCAACAGCTTTGGCATGAATTTGTTGCAAATGGGATGCAGGATCAAGTCAATCTTTTGGTGCATAATGGGCCTTTAATCAATGCTACTGCTCCTCATGAAATCATGCTTTATCCTTGGTGAAAATATAAGAATGTATGCCTTTAGAATGCTCTTAAACCATGCAAATGTTTCTGAAAATATTCGTTCGTATATGCTTATATACTGATTGTTAGCAAGGAAGCAGAGTACTTCAACAGTTTTTTTTATAGGTTACGGATTTTTGTTATGCATTTTACAGATTTATTTTGGGTCGAACTAAGTAGTTCTTCATTTATTGCTTTTTTTAGAGTATAGTGCAAAAATACAGTTTCAGTTACACTGCAGTAATAATTGCGAATGGATTTTATAGCCAATATGGATGATTCATGATTAATTTGCCCTATATTTTGGTCGCATTAAACTAAAAAACTCTTATACTGTCAATGCGGCCTATTTTGTGCACTATGTTCTAGAGTAATATTTCCATACTACTTAAAAAAGCTCTTATATTGCCCAATTCTTAACTTTTATTTAATATCCATATATCGTAGGGTAGATGATCATGAATTGTTGAGAGATTAAAAGCCTCGGAAACCACTATGTTATACTTCCTTTGGTTTTAGTTGATAAAGCTCTCACATAATGCTTAGACATCGCAAATATATTTAAGAAACAAAAGTGATATACTATTTGTATTTGGAACTCATTATAATGGTATGCAATTGTAGAGACTAAAAAATTGCACCTATATATTTAGACGCACATTGAAAATTACATATTCTATAGAGCCCTATAAATAGCACATAGAAGATCACAACTTTTGGAGTCTTGACTCCTGCATATGAACCAATATTCGGATGGACAAGAGTTCTTTATATGCACCAATACTGAAAAAAAAAAAATAATTAGAGTTCTTTATATGCGCTAGACCCTAAACTATACGCACATTCTACTCCACACAACTCTTATGCCGATAGTAGTGGTTGTATGTCTGGGTTTGAAGGTGTCTAGGCTCCACCGTAAAATATCTTATTAAAATAAATCATAAAAATGGCAATGGTCGTTCAATCTTTTAAAAAATTTCGTCTAACAATCATAATTAATTTTAAAGACCTTCATAGTTAAAATTTTAAATTCACCACTCCCTACATACATAGGTAGTAATCATGGTATCCACGGTGTTAACAGTTATGGAAGTAGCCAAGTAGGTAAAACCATGATATCCACCCACCCAATGCATGTAAAAGAATTTTTAATTAGAAATAATACTGTTATTAATTAATTATATTAAAATAATTCGTAAAATAAAACTTGTTAGAGGCTTTTACGAATTACAACTTTTATTTTTTTTATGAATACAATTACTTAACATTAAATATCTAAAACACGTAAGTTAGGTCATCGGATTTCGACTAACTAATCTTCTAACAACCGTTGAATATCTTTAATTACCTTTTAACTTTCTAACTTTTTGATTTTATTAATAAAAAATCTTCCCACAACCCTTAACACCACCCACCCCATCCCACTCCCTTAAAACCCCTCTCCCTCCACTGCCTCTCTGACCACCCCCTCCCATTCCACCCTCGTCTTTAAGCTTGAGCTTTCAACAATGATAAAAAATTCTCGCTCATATATTTAAATTTCCCCCATTTTTGTTATTTTTCTTATTTTGATCATTAAACTTAAAGAAGAGTGATTTGCAATTACCATATTTGCTTTAACTTTAGAAGTAAATTCTATTTTATCATTAACACGATTATCTTCTTCGGTGCTTATTTTTCAATAAGTTCTCGAAGAGTCATGTATTTTTTCATATGCTTATGTAAATTGCAATATCATAATTCCAAGAAGGTGGAAGCTAGTCCTAAACGAATATTAGCTTGAAGTGTGAATTCACCCATTTTTCAAACCTTCGTAAGATCACAAATTCTTATATAAGATGGTCTTACCGTAAGACACGTCTCATATTTGGGTTAAATAACCCAATAATAGAAGCTTTTAACTTATTAACTTCTTACCTCTCATACAAGACTGTTCATATTGATCATGGATTTTCTACATGATCGGCTTCTCATTATCCATCTATCCACTTATCCTTAATGTAAAAATGTAAATGGGTTGGAGGTCAGAACTCACAAAATCCCTACTACCCAAAGGTCAAACCTCACGACCTGAGTTGCACCCCGCGACACCCTTACCGCCTAAATATATGCTCGTTATAATAAGAGTACAAATCTTAGTAGTTCAAACTATCACTTAATTTTATTATTAAAATTCAAGATGTCCTCCATATTTTAATAAACCACCTTATTTGGAAATGAACCTTTCAACTTTCGTTGATTCTTATTTAATTCTTTCAATATAACTAACACATAAAATTTTGATGGTCACATGGGCGAATTTACACATAAAATTTTGATGGTTACATGGGCGAATTTATTCATGGGCACCCCTGGCACGTGCTCTAGGGGAAATTTAAGGCATTTTCACAAAACAAATTATTAAGGTATTTCCACTCTTAATCTTAATGCTAATTTTTATGTTTTTATCTTTAATTTTAATTTTAATCTTAAATTCTTAATCTTGATGTTCTAATATAATCTTTAATCTAAATCTTAATCTTGAAAATTGTTAGATGTTAGTTCTTGATTTTTTTGTTCATCTTTTTTGGATAATTGAACTGAAATATTTGCCAAAATCGATATGATGTTAAGAACTTTAATGAACGATAATAATTTAAGGAGATTCACCCAATGATGGCTACGTCCTCTGTGGTGTGTAGCTTCTTGTTTATGTTATTTCAATGGAGTAAAACACTCTTACAAATGAAGTATTACAATTGAGTAAGAGATAAAACAAAGGCTATGTGTTTGGCTTATGGGTTGTGTTTGGCTTAGGGGTTGTGTTTGATGTGTTTGATGTGTGTATGAAAGCTCTCTATTTATAGGAGAGATCACACTCAATAACATTAAGTATATTAAAGCTATGAATAAATGATAATGAAACAGCCCCAAGTATTTGAAGAGTTAAAAACAGCATCCTAGGAGCATCAGAGACATCGCTCGACGAAAACAGGGGCTCGCTCGGTCGAGCGGCTTAGACGAGCGGGCTACAGGAAGTTTCTGGTTACATTCTGTCTGCTCGCTCGACCCACCTTGGAGCTCGCTAGTCGAGCAGCACTACAGAGAGCTTCTGACAGTTTTGCTCGACTTTGCATAGAAGAGCATCTTGAATTAAACCTTAGCACTTCTTCATTAAGTCCCATAACTCTCATGATTAGCTCACACTTCATTACCTCATTAATCCATACTTTAACCATCATCATAAACCACAAACATTAAGACTAAACTTAATAAACCTATTCATGACATCCCTAGGATTCCATCCCAAAAGTCACCACATGAATGCACACCTAAATGTACACTCAAGTCACACCATTCATAACATGAACATTTGTTAATGTTAATGTGTTTGTTATTGTGTTTTTTAATGTGTTTAGTAACGTTAATGCATTTGTTAATTAAAATTTGTCTATGTTAATCATGCCTCTACTTACATGGCGTTCTATAGATGTTAAAGTAAAAAAATTTATAAAAAAAAAAAAACAAATCAAGAGAAGAGAAAGGGAAAAAAGATTGTCATTCTTTGTTCCTAAACCTATTTTTTTGTTCTGTCTGTTTAGCTATAGTTATACTCTAGATTAGTGTATCGAGAAGTTCATTGGTGCTGGGAAGAGTCTCAATCGTTGCTTAAAGTAAAGTTATTCCTTATGAGCATAGTTATCCTTTAAAAGTATGCATCCTGTGTGTCTTTTTGGTGCAGCTTCATATAATTGAATATTAATCTTAAAATTAAGCCATTGTTGAAATTTATTTATTCCTTGCACATTAAAGTTTTAATTTTTTAATTGTGGGGTAAAAAGCCTTTGATGACAAGCGAACTCTAAGTTGATGAACAATTTTCATAATATTTCGTCCATAAATAGTGCCTTATAAAACTCTGAACTTTAGATCCGCCACTCATGCTCATATTACGATTTGTTGCATGGTTTGAGGATGGTTGCTCGGGACTGTAATGGAAAGGTCCTCTTAATTTACTAGTACAAGGAGGTTTATAGCAATGTGGGGTGCGGATACTACTGAGCTAGCTGCTACGTGCTTTGGTTTAGAGTTGGCCAGACGCCTTGCGGTCGACTACGTTCATTTGAAAGGCGGTTCTATGACTGTGATGACTGCCAATGCAAGGCGAGAGAAAGGAATAGCTCTTATACATGCTATATATGACATTTGTTTGATATGTGTTTAGGCTTTTAATGATTTTAACTGTAGCTTTGTTCATAAAGGAAGAATATTGCTAGGTGGGACACATGTTTTTTGCCTAAGAAAAGATTTCTATGGACATTTTTCCTTTAGCTAGCGTCCGAGTCATGGTGGAAATTGATTTAATATAAATGCTACAGGCTCTCTTCATAAAAAGTAACTTTTTAACAAAATGACAAGATGACAATAAAAGTATTTTTTATTCCCTCACGATTTTATACCAAATATTCTCTATGTTCTTTACTCAAAAAAAGTACTATCTCTATTCTTATAAAAATGTCGTACTTTCTATTTTTTATGTAAATATCTTTATTATTTAATTATTATTCACATATTTTCACTTACTTTTAATATTATCCATACAATTTCATATATTCATCAGGTTCTTAATCATTATTTCATTCAAAGGTAGTGTAATTCATGGGCCAATGGAATATTTACACATATAATTAAGAAAATTCAATTCCAACATAGAGCCTAAAAGTGTGTTTGGATAAAAGTAAATTGAGGAAAAGAAGGGGGAGGTTTGAAGGATTAAAAGAATCTTGTTTGGATGACAAAATAGGAGAAAAGGAATATGGAGGGATTAGATAGATATATTTTATTAAGTTATCAATCTTTTCAAAACTGAAAGGTTTGATGGGGCAACTCTTATCACTCTTCCTTTCTCTTCCCTTCCCTCCTAAACAAACATGAGTTTCTTTCCTTCTATTTTTACATTTCACACAAGGACATCTAATCTCTACCACTTCACTATTACTAATTGAAAATGTAACATTTGGGAAAATTAATATTTTAAGACAAGTAAGTTTAAGAGATTTATCAGTGAGAGAATGATCTTAAATACACATGACATAAAATATTCTTAATTTAACTTCTTCTCTTCTTTTCCTTTTCTTTTAAAAAAATAATAATAATAATAATAAAAAGAAAAATCACGCGTCTCACTATTCATCATCATCTTCAACACAAAAGAAAAACCAAACCAGAAAAACCAACAATTTGCTCTTCCTAA